>NC_081553.1:150831551-151133114 GCF_963082655.1 Stomoxys calcitrans | reverse complement strand
GAAACGGTTAGTGCTAGGTAGACAAAACGAGTATGGAATTGTAGATATTATTATTGGCTTTCAAACGAATCAATACTATTGTGAATCGGTTAAGTCGTTTCCGAGAAAACGAAAATTACATATTCCATCCGCACAAGTCATTTCCAGAATGACCCAACCTAAAATTATTCTCTATCTCGGAAACTGTGAGTGCTAGGTAGACAACACGAGTATGGGATTGTAGATGTTATTATTGGCTTTCAAACGAATCAATCCGATTCCAAATAGGTTAAATCGTTTCGGAGAAAAAGGAAAATTGCATATTCCATCCGTCAAGTCACTTACAGAATGACCCAACCGAAAAATAATCTATATCTCGGAAACTGTGTGTGCTAGGTATACAAAACCAGTATGGAATTGTAGATATTATTATTGGCTTTCAAACGAATCAATCCGGTTGCAAATCGCTTAAGTCGTTTCCGAGAAGAACGAAAATTACATATTCCATCCGCACAATTCACTTGCAGAATGACTCAACCTAAAATTATTCTCTATCTCGGAAACTGTGAGTGCTAGGTAGACAAGGCAAGTATGGAATTGTAGATATTATTATTGGCTTTCAAACGAATCAATCCGATTGCGAATCGTTTTAGTCGTTTCCGAGAAAGACAAAAATTACATATTCCATCCGCACAAATCACTTCCAGAATGACCCAACATAAAATTATTCTATATCTCCGAAACTGTTAGTGCTATGTAGGCAAAACCAGTGTGGGATTGTAGACATTATTATTGGCTTTCAAACGAATCAATACTATTGTGAATCGGTTAAGTCGTTTCCGAGAAAACGAAAATTACATATTCCATCCGCACAAGTCATTTCCAGAATGACCCAACCTAAAATTATTCTCTATCTCGGTAACTGTGAGTGCTAGGTAGACAACACGAGTATGGGATTGTAGATATTATTATTGGCTTTCAAACGAATCAATCCGACTCCAAATAGGTTAAATCGTTTCCGAGAAAAAGGAAAATTGCATATTCCATCCGCACAAGTCACTTCCAGAATGACCCAACCTAAAAATAATCTATATCTCGGAAACTGTGAAGGCTAGGTAGGCAAACCCAGTATGGAATTGTAGATATTATTATTGGCTTTCAAACGAATCAATCCGATTGCGAATCGTTTAAGTCGTTTCCGAGAAAGACAAAAATTACATATTCCATCCGCACAAGTCACTTCCAGAATGACCCAACATAAAATTATTCTATATCTACTGTGAGTGATAGGTAGACAAGGCGAGTATGGGATTGTAGATATTATTATTGGATTTCAAACGAATCAATCCGTTTGCGAATCGGTTAAGTCGTTTCCGAGAAAAACGAAAATTACATATTCCATCCGCACAAGTCACTTCCAGAATGACCCAACCTAAAAATAATCTATATCTCGGAAACTGTGAAGGCTAGGTAGACAAACCCAGTATGGAATTGTAGATATTATTATTGGCTTTCAAACGAATCAATCCGATTGCGAATCGTTTTAGTCGTTTCCGAGAAAGACAAAAATTACATATTCCACCCGCACAAATCACTTCCAGAATGACCCAACATAAAATTATTCTATATCTCCGAAACTGTTAGTGCTATGTAGGCAAAACCAGTGTGGGATTGTAGACATTATTATTGGCTTTCAAACGAATCAATACTATTGTGAATCGGTTAAGTCGTTTCCGAGAAAACGAAAATTACATATTCCATCCGCACAAGTCATTTCCAGAATGACCCAACCTAAAATTATTCTCTATCTCGGAAACTGTGAGTGCTAGGTAGACAAACCCAGTATGGAATTGTAGATATTATTATTGGCTTTCAAACGAATCAATCCGGTTGCAAATCGCTTAAGTCGTTTCCGAGAAAAACGAAAATTATATATTCCATCCGCACAAGTCACTTCCAGAATGACCCAACAAAAAATTATTCTATATCTCGGAAACTGTGAGTGCTAGGTAGACAAACCCAGTATGGAATTGTAGATATTATTATTGGCTTTCAAACGAATCAATCCGATTGCGAATCGTTTTAGTCGTTTCCGAGAAAGACAAAAATTACATATTCCACCCGCACAAATCACTACTAGAATGACCCAACATAAAATTATTCTATATCTCGGAAACTGTTAGTGCTATGTAGGCAAAACCAGTGTGGGATTGTAGACATTATTATTGGCTTTCAAACGAATCAATCCGATTGCGAATCGGTTAAGTTGTTTCCGAGAAAACGAAAATTACATATTCCACCAGCACAAGTCACTTCCAGAATGACCCAACCTAAAAATAATCTATATCTCGGAAACGGTGAGTGCTAGGTATACAAAACCAGTATGTAATTGTAGATACTATTATTGGCTTTCGAATGAATCAATCCGATTGCAAATCGGTTATATCGTTTCCGAGAAAAACGAAAATTACATATTCCACCCGCACAAGTCACTTCCAGTATGACCCAACATAAAATTATTCTATATCTACTGTGAGTGATAGGTAGACAAGGCGAGTATGGGATTGTAGATATTATTATTGGCTTTCAAACGAATCAATCCGATTGCGATTCGTTTTAGTCGTTTCCGAGAAAAACGAAAATTACATATTCCACCAGCACAAGTCACTTCCAGAATGACCCAACATAAAATTATTCTATATCTACTGTGAGTGATAGGTAGACAAGGCGAGTATGGGATTGTAGATATTATTATTGGCTTTCAAACGAATCAATCCGATTCCAAATAGGTTAAATCGTTTCCGAGAAAAAGGAAAATTGCATATTCCATCCGCACAAGTCACTTCCAGAATCGGTTAAGTCGTTTCCGAGAAAAACGAAAATTACATATTCCATCCGCACAAGTCACTTCCAGAATGACCCAACCTAAAAATAATCTATATCTCGGAAACTGTGAAGGCTAGGTAGACAAACCCAGTATGGAATTGTAGATATTATTATTGGTTTTCAAACGAATCAATCCGATTGCGAATCATTTTAGTCGTTTACGAGAAAGACAAAAATTACATATTCCACCCGCACAAATCACTACTAGAATGACCCAACATAAAATTATTCTATATCTCGGAAACTGTTAGTGCTATGTAGGCAAAACCAGTGTGGGATTGTAGACATTATTATTGGCTTTCAAACGAATCAATCCGATTGCGAATCGGTTAAGCCGTTTCCGAGAAAACGAAAATTACATATTCCACCAGCACAAGTCACTTCCAGAATGACCCAACATAAAATTATTCTATATCTCCGAAACTGTTAGTGCTATGTAGGCAAAACCAGTGTGGGATTGTAGACATTATTATTGGCTTTCAAACGAATCAATACTATTGTGAATCGGTTAAGTCGTTTCCGAGAAAACGAAAATTACATATTCCATCCGCACAAGTCATTTCCAGAATGACCCAACCTAAAATTATTCTCTATCTCGGTAACTGTGAGTGCTAGGTAGACAACACGAGTATGGGATTGTAGATATTATTATTGGCTTTCAAACGAATCAATCCGATTCCAAATAGGTTAAATCGTTTCCGAGAAAACGAAAATTACATATTCCATCCGCACAAGTCATTTCCAGAATGACCCAACCTAAAATTATTCTCTATCTCGGAAACTGTAAGTGCTAGGTAGACAACACGAGTATGGGATTGTAGATATTATTATTGGCTTTCAAACGAATCAATCCGATTGCGAATCGATTAAGTCGTTTCCGAGAAAAACGAAAATTACATATTCCACCAGCACAAGTCACTTCCAGAATGACCCAACATAAAATTATTCTATATCTACTGTGAGTGATAGGTAGACAAGGCGAGTATGGGATTGTAGATATTATTATTGGCTTTCAAACGAATCAATCCGATTCCAAATAGGTTAAATCGTTTCCGAGAAAAAGGAAAATTGCATATTCCATCCGCACAAGTCACTTCCAGAATGACCCAACAAAAAATTATTCTATATCTCGGAAACTGTGAGTGTTAGGTAGACAAACCCAGTATGGAATTGTAGATATTATTATTGGCTTTCAAACGAATCAATCCGATTGCGAATCGTTTTAGTCGTTTCCGAGAAAGACAAAAATTACATATTCCACCCGCACAAATCACTACTAGAATGACCCAACATAAAATTATTCTATATCTCGGAAACTGTTAGTGGTATGTAGGAAAAACCAGTGTGGGATTGTAGACATTATTATTGGCTTTCAAACGAATCAATCCGATTCCAAATAGGTGAAATCGTTTCCGAGAAAAAGGAAAATTGCATATTCCATCCGCACAAGTCACTTCCAGAATGACCCAACAAAAAATTATTCTATATCTCGGAAACTGTGAAGGCTAGGTAGGCAAACCCAGTATGGAATTGTAGATATTATTATTGGCTTTCAAACGAATCAATCCGATTGCGATTCGTTTTAGTCGTTTCCGAGAAAAACGAAAATTACATATTCCACCAGCACAAGTCACTTCCAGAATGACCCAACATAAAATTATTCTATATCTACTGTGAGTGATAGGTAGACAAGGCGAGTATGGGATTGTAGATATTATTATTGGCTTTCAAACGAATCAATCCGACTCCAAATAGGTTAAATCGTTTCCGAGAAAAAGGAAAATTGCATATTCCATCCGCACAAGTCACTTCCAGAATCGGTTAAGTCGTTTCCGAGAAAAACGAAAATTCATATTCCATCCGCACAAGTCACTTCCAGAATGACCCAACCTAAAAATAATCTATATCTCGGAAACTGTGAAGGCTAGGTAGACAAACCCAGTATGGAATTGTAGATATTATTATTGGCTTTCAAACGAATCAATCCGATTGCGAATCATTTTAGTCGTTTCCGAGAAAGACAAAAATTACATATTCCACCCGCACAAATCACTACTAGAATGACCCAACAAAAAATTATTCTATATCTCGGAAACTGTTAGTGCTATGTAGGCAAAACCAGTGTGGGATTGTAGACATTATTATTGGCTTTCAAACGAATCAATCCGATTGCGAATCGGTTAAGTCGTTTCCGAGAAAACGAAAATTACATATTCCACCAGCACAAGTCACTTCCAGAATGACCCAACATAAAATTATTCTATATCTACTGTGAGTGATAGGTAGACAAGTCGAGTATGGGATTGTAGATATTATTATTGGATTTCAAACGAATCAATCCGATTGCGAATCGGTTAAGTCGTTTCCGAGAAAAACGAAAATTACATATTCCATCCGCACAAGTCACTTCCAGAATGACCCAACCTAAAAATAATCTATATCTCGGAAACGGTGAGTGCTAGGTATACAAAACCAGTATGTAATTGTAGATACTATTATTGGCTTTCAAATGAATCAATCCGATTGCAAATCGGTTATATCGTTTCCGAGAAAAACTAAAATTACATATTCCATCCGCACAAGTCCCTTGCAGAATGACCCAACCTAAAAATAATCTATATCTCGGAAACGGTGAGTCCTAAGTAGACAAAACGAGTATAAAATTGTAGATATTATAATTGGCTTTCAAACGAATCAATCCGATTGCAAATCGGTTAACTAATTTCCGAGAAAGACGAAAATTACATATTCCATCCGCACAAGTCACTTCCAGAATGACCCAACCTAAAATTATTCTCTATCTCGGAAACTGTGAGTGCTAGGTAGACAAGGCAAGTATGTAGTTGTAGATATTATTATTGGCTTTCAAATGAATTAATCCGATTGCGAAACGTTTTAGTCGTTTCCGAAAAAGACGAAAATTACATATTCCACCCGCACAAATCACTTCCAGAATGACCCAACATAAAATTGTTCTATATCTCCGAAACTGTTAGTGCTATGTAGGCAAAACCAGTGTGGGATTGTAGACATTATTATTGGCTTTCAAACGAATCAATACTATTGTGAATCGGTTAAGTCGTTTCCGAGAAAACGAAAATTACATATTCCATCCGCACAAGTCATTTCCAGAATGACCCAACCTAAAATTATTCTCTATCTCGGTAACTGTGAGTGCTAGGTAGACAACACGAGTATGGGATTGTAGATATTATTATTGGCTTTCAAACGAATCAATCCGATTCCAAATAGGTTAAATCGTTTCCGAGAAAACGAAAATTACATATTCCATCCGCACAAGTCATTTCCAGAATGACCCAACCTAAAATTATTCTCTATCTCGGAAACTGTAAGTGCTAGGTAGACAACACGAGTATGGGATTGTAGATATTATTATTGGCTTTCAAACGAATCAATCCGATTGCGAATCGATTAAGTCGTTTCCGAGAAAAACGAAAATTACATATTCCACCCGCACAAATCACTACTAGAATGACCCAACAAAAAATTATTCTATATCTCGGAAACTGTGAGTGCTAGGTAGACAAACCCAGTATGAAATTGTAGATATTATTATTGGCTTTCAAACGAATCAATCCGATTGCGAATCGTTTTAGTCGTTTCCGAGAAAAACGAAAATTACATATTCCACCAGCACAAGTCACTTCCAGAATGACCCAACATAAAATTATACTATATCTACTGTGAGTGATAGGTAGACAAGGCGAGTATGGGATTGTAGGTATTATTATTGGCTTTCAAACGAATCAATCCGATTCCAAATAGGTTAAATCGTTTCCGAGAAAAAGGAAAATTGCATATTCCATCCGCACAAGTCACTTCCAGAATGACCCAACCTAAAAATAATCTATATCTCGGAAACTGTGAAGGCTAGGTAGACAAACCCAGTATGGAATTGTAGATATTATTATTGGCTTTCAAACGAATCAATCCGATTGCGAATCGTTTTAGTCGTTTCCGAGAAAGACAAAAATTACATATTCCACCCGCACAAATCACTTCCAGAATGACCCAACATAAAATTATTCTATATCTCCGAAACTGTTAGTGCTATGTAGGCAAAACCAGTGTGGGATTGTAGACATTATTATTGGCTTTCAAACGAATCAATACTATTGTGAATCGGTTAAGTCGTTTCCGAGAAAACGAAAATTACATATTCCATCCGCACAAGTCATTTCCAGAATGACCCAACCTAAAATTATTCTCTATCTCGGAAACTGTGAGTGCTAGGTAGACAAACCCAGTATGGAATTGTAGATATTATTATTGGCTTTCAAACGAATCAATCCGGTTGCAAATCGCTTAAGTTGTTTCCGAGAAAAACGAAAATTACATATTCCATCCGCACAAGTCACTTCCAGAATGACCCAACAAAAAATTATTCTATATCTCGGAAACTGTGAGTGCTAGGTAGACAAACCCAGTATGGAATTGTAGATATTATTATTGGCTTTCAAACGAATCAATCCGATTGCGAATCGTTTTAGTCGTTTCCGAGAAAGACAAAAATTACATATTCCACCCGCACAAATCACTACTAGAATGACCCAACAAAAAATTATTCTATATCTCGGAAACTGTGAGTGCTAGGTAGACAAACCCAGTATGAAATTGTAGATATTATTATTGGCTTTCAAACGAATCAATCCGATTGCGAATCGTTTTAGTCGTTTCCGAGAAAAACGAAAATTACATATTCCACCAGCACAAGTCACTTCCAGAATGACCCAACATAAAATTATACTATATCTACTGTGAGTGATAGGTAGACAAGGCGAGTATGGGATTGTAGATATTATTATTGGATTTTAAACGAATCAATCCGTTTGCGAATCGGTTAAGTCGTTTCCGAGAAAAACGAAAATTACATATTCCATCCGCACAAGTCACTTCCATAATGACCCAACCTAAAAATAATCTATATCTCGGAAACGGTGAGTGCTAGGTATACAAAACCAGTATGTAATTGTAGATACTATTATTGGCTTTCAAATGAATCAATCCGATTGCAAATCGGTTATATCGTTTCCGAGAAAAACGAAAATTACATATTCCATCCGCACAAGTCCCTTGCAGAATGACCCAACCTAAAAATAATCTATATCTCGGAAACGGTGAGTCCTAAGTAGACAAAACGAGTATAAAATTGTAGATATTATAATTGGCTTTCAAACGAATCAATCCGATTGCAAATCGGTTAACTAATTTCCGAGAAAGACGAAAATTACATATTCCATCCGCACAAGTCACTTCCAGAATGACCCAACCTAAAATTATTCTCTATCTCGGAAACTGTGAGTGCTAGGTAGACAAGGCAAGTATGTAGTTGTAGATATTATTATTGGCTTTCAAATGAATTAATCCGATTGCGAAACGTTTTAGTCGTTTCCGAAAAAGACGAAAATTACATATTCCACCCGCACAAATCACTTCCAGAATGACCCAACATAAAATTGTTCTATATCTCCGAAACTGTTAGTGCTATGTAGGCAAAACCAGTGCGGGATTGTAGACATTATTATTGGCTTTCAAACGAATCAATACTATTGTGAATCGGTTAAGTCGTTTCCGAGAAAACGAAAATTACATATTCCATCCGCACAAGTCATTTCCAGAATGACCCAACCTAAAATTATTCTCTATCTCGGTAACTGTGAGTGCTAGGTAGACAACACGAGAATGGGATTGTAGATATTATTATTGGCTTTCAAACGAATCAATCCGATTCCAAATAGGTTAAATCGTTTCCGAGAAAACGAAAATTACATATTCCATCCGCACAAGTCATTTCCAGAATGACCCAACCTAAAATTATTCTCTATCTCGGAAACTGTAAGTGCTAGGTAGACAACACGAGTATGGGATTGTAGATATTATTATTGGCTTTCAAACGAATCAATCCGATTGCGAATCGATTAAGTCGTTTCCGAGAAAAACGAAAATTACATATTCCACCAGCACAAGTCACTTCCAGAATGACCCAACATAAAATTATTCTATATCTACTGTGAGTGATAGGTAGACAAGGCGAGTATGGGATTGTAGATATTATTATTGGCTTTCAAACGAATCAATCCGATTCCAAATAGGTTAAATCGTTTCCGAGAAAAAGGAAAATTGCATATTCCATCCGCACAAGTCACTTCCAGAATGACCCAACCTAAAAATAATCTATATCTCGGAAACTGCGAAGGCTAGGTAGACAAACCCAGTATGGAATTGTAGATATTATTATTGGCTTTCAAACGAATCAATCCGATTGCGAATCGTTTTAGTCGTTTCCGAGAAAGACAAAAATTACATATTCCACCCACACAAATCACTTCCAGAATGACCCAACATAAAATTATTCTATATCTCCGAAACTGTTAGTGCTATGTAGGCAAAACCAGTGTGGGATTGTAGACATTATTATTGGCTTTCAAACGAATCAATACTATTATGAATCGGTTAAGTCGTTTCCGAGAAAACAAAAATTACATATTCCATCCGCACAAGTCATTTCCAGAATGACCCAACCTAATATTATTCTCTATCTCGGAAACTGTGAGTGCTAGGTAGACAAACCCAGTATGGAATTGTAGATATTATTATTGGCTTTCAAACGAATCAATCCGGTTGCAAATCGCTTAAGTTGTTTCCGAGAAAAACGAAAATTACATATTCCATCCGCACAAGTCACTTCCAGAATGACCCAACAAAAAATTATTCTATATCTCGGAAACTGTGAGTGCTAGGTAGACAAACCCAGTATGGAATTGTAGATATTATTATTGGCTTTCAAACGAATCAATCCGATTGCGAATCGTTTTAGTCGTTTCCGAGAAAGACAAAAATTACATATTCCACCCGCACAAATCACTACTAGAATGACCCAACAAAAAATTATTCTATATCTCGGAAACTGTGAGTGCTAGGTAGACAAACCCAGTATGGAATTGTAGATATTATTATTGGCTTTCAAACGAATCAATCCGATTGCGAATCGTTTTAGTCGTTTCCGAGAAAAACGAAAATTACATATTCCACCAGCACAAGTCACTTCCAGAATGACCCAACATAAAATTATACTATATCTACTGTGAGTGATAGGTAGACAAGGCGAGTATGGGATTGTAGATATTATTATTGGATTTTAAACGAATCATTCCGATTGCGAGTCGTTTTAGCCGTTTCCGAAAAAGACGAAAATTACATATTCCACCCGCACAAATCACTTCCAGAATGACCCAGCCTAAAATTATTCTCTATCTCGGAAACGGTTAGTGCTAGGTAGACAAAACGAGTATGGAATTGTAGATATTATTATTGGCTTTCAAACGAATCAATACTATTGTGAATCGGTTAAGTTGTTTCCGAGAAAACGAAAATTACATATTCCATCCGCACAAGTCATTTCCAGAATGACCCAACCTAAAATTATTCTCTATCTCGGAAACTGTGAGCGCTAGGTAGACAAGGCAAGTATGTAGTTGTAGATATTATTATTGGCTTTCAAATGAATTAATCCGATTGCGAGTCGTTTTAGCCGTTTCCGAAAAAGACGAAAATTACATATTCCACCCGCACAAATCACTTCCAGAATGACCCAGCCTAAAATTATTCTCTATCTCGGAAACGGTTAGTGCTAGGTAGACAAAACGAGTATGGAATTGTAGATATTATTATTGGCTTTCAAACGAATCAATACTATTGTGAATCGGTTAAGTTGTTTCCGAGAAAACGAAAATTACATATTCCATCCGCACAAGTCATTTCCAGAATGACCCAACCTAAAATTATTCTCTATCTCGGAAACTGTGAGCGCTAGGTAGACAACACGACTATGGCATTGTAGATATTATTATTGGCTTTCAAACGAATCAATCCGATTGCGAATCGGTTAAGTCGTTTCCGAGAAAAACGAAAATTACATATTCCATCCGCACAAGTCACTTCCAGAATGACCCAACCTAAAAATAATCTATATCTCGGAAACTGTGAGTGCTAGGTAGACAAGGCAAGTATGTAGTTGTAGATATTATTATTGGCTTTCAAATGAATTAATCCGATTGCGAGTCGTTTTAGCCGTTTCCGAAAAAGACGAAAATTACATATTCCACCCGCACAAATCACTTCCAGAATGACCCAGCCTAAAATTATTCTCTATCTCGGAAACGGTTAGTGCTAGGTAGACAAAACGAGTATGGAATTGTAGATATTATTATTGGCTTTCAAACGAATCAATACTATTGTGAATCGGTTAAGTTGTTTCCGAGAAAACGAAAATTACATATTCCATCCGCACAAGTCATTTCCAGAATGACCCAACCTAAAATTATTCTCTATCTCGGAAACTGTGAGCGCTAGGTAGACAACACGACTATGGCATTGTAGATATTATTATTGGCTTTCAAACGAATCAATCCGATTGCGAATCGGTTAAGTCGTTTCCGAGAAAAACGAAAATTACATATTCCATCCGCACAAGTCACTTCCAGAATGACCCAACCTAAAAATAATCTATATCTCGGAAACGGTGAGTCCTAGGTAGACAAAACGAGTATGGGATTGTAGATATTATTATTGGCTTTCAAGCGAATCAATCCGATTGCAAATCAGTTAAGTCGTTTCCGAGAAAACGAAAATTACATATTCCATCCGCACAAGTCATTTCCAGAATGACCAACCTAAAATTATTCTCTATCTCGGAAACTGTGAGTGCTAGGTAGACAACACGAGTATGGGATTGTAGATACTATTATTGGCTTTCAAACGAATCAATCCGATTCCAAATAGGTTAAATCGTTTCCGAGAAAAACGAAAATTACATATTCCATCCGCACAAGTCACTTCCAGAATGACCCAACATAAAATTATTCTATATCTCGGAAACTGTGAGTGCTAGGTAGACAAACCCAGTATGGAATTGTAGATATTATTATTGGCTTTCAAACGAATCGATCCGATTGCGAATCGTTTTAGTCATTTCCGAGAAAGACAAAAATTACATATTCCATCCGCACAAATCACTACTAGAATGACCCAACATAAAATTATTCTATATCTCGGAAACTGTTAGTGCTATGTAGGCAAAACCAGTGTGGGATTGTAGACATTATTATTGGCTTTCAAACGAATTAATACTATTGTGAATCGGTTAAGTCGTTTCCGAGAAAACGAATATTACATATTCCATCCGCACAAGTCATTTCCAGAATGACCCAACCTAAAATTATTCTCTATCTCGGAAACTGTGAGTGCTAGGTAGACAACACGAGTATGGGATTGTAGATATTATTACTGGCTTTCAAACGATTCAATCCGATTGCGAATCGGTTAAGTCGTTTCCGAGAAAAACGAAAATTACATATTCCACCAGCACAAGTCACTTCCAGAATGACCCAACATAAAATTATTCTATATCTACTGTGAGTGATAGGTAGGCAAGGCGAGTATGGGATTGTAGATATTATTATTGGATTTCAAACGAATCAATCCGTTTGCGAATCGGTTAAGTCGTTTCCGAGAAAAACGAAAATTACATATTCCATCCGCACAAGTCACTTCCAGAATGACCCAACCAAAAAATAACCTATATCTCGGAAACGGTGAGTGCTAGGTACACAAAACCAGTATGTAATTGTAGATGCTATTATTGGCTTTCAAATGAATCAATCCTATTGCAAATCGGTTAAATCGTTTCCGAGAAAAACGAAAATTACATATTCCATCCGCACAAGTCCCTTGCAGAATGACCCAACCTAAAAATAACCTATATCTCGGAAACGGTGAGTCCTAGGTAGACAAAACGAGTATAAAATTGTCGATATTATTATTGGCTTTCAAACGAATCAATCCGATTGCGAATCGGTTAACTAATTTCCGAGAAAGACGAAAATTACATATTCCATCCGCACAAGTCCCTTCCAGAATGACCCAACCTAAAATTATTCTCTATCTCGAAAACTGTGAGTGCTAGGTAGACAAGGCAAGTATGTAATTGTAGATATTATTATTGGCTTTCAAATGAATCAATCCGATTGCGAATCGTTTTAGTCGTTTCCGAAAAAGACGAAAATTACCCATCCACCCGCACAAATCACTTCCAGAATGACCCAACATAAAATTATTCTATATCTCCGAAACTGTTAGTGCTATGTAGGCAAAACCAGTGTGGGATTGTAGACATTATTATTGGCTTTCAAACGAATCAATACTATTATGAATCGGTTAAGTCGTTTCCGAGAAAACAAAAATTACATATTCCGTCCGCACAAGTCATTTCCAGAATGACCCAACCTAAAATTATTCTCTATCTCGGAAACTGTGAGTGCTAGGTAGACAAACCCAGTATGGAATTGTAGATATTATTATTGGCTTTCAAACGAATCAATCCGGTTGCAAATCGCTTAAGTTGTTTCCGAGAAAAACGAAAATTACATATTCCATCCGCACAAGTCACTTCCAGAATGACCCAACAAAAAATTATTCTATATCTCGGAAACTGTGAGTGCTAGGTAGACAAACCCAGTATGGAATTGTAGATATTATTATTGGCTTTCAAACGAATCAATCCGATTGCGAATCGTTTTAGTCGTTTCCGAGAAAGACAAAAATTACATATTCCACCCGCACAAATCACTACTAGAATGACCCAACAAAAAATTATTCTATATCTCGGAAACTGTGAGTGCTAGGTAGACAAACCCAGTATGGAATTGTAGATATTATTATTGGCTTTCAAACGAATCAATCCGATTGCGAATCGTTTTAGTCGTTTCCGAGAAAAACGAAAATTACATATTCCACCAGCACAAGTCACTTCCAGAATGACCCAACATAAAATTATACTATATCTACTGTGAGTGATAGGTAGACAAGGCGAGTATGGGATTGTAGATATTATTATTGGATTTTAAACGAATCAATCCGTTTGCGAATCGGTTAAGTCGTTTCCGAGAAAAACGAAAATTACATATTCCATCCGCACAAGTCACTTCCAGAATGACCCAACCTAAAAATAATCTATATCTCGGAAACTGTGAGTGCTAGGTAGACAAGGCAAGTATGTAGTTGTAGATATTATTATTGGCTTTCAAATGAATTAATCCGATTGCGAGTCGTTTTAGCCGTTTCCGAAAAAGACGAAAGTTACATATTCCACCCGCACAAATCACTTCCAGAATGACCCAGCCTAAAATTATTCTCTATCTCGGAAACGGTTAGTGCTAGGTAGACAAAACGAGTATGGAATTGTAGATATTATTATTGGCTTTCAAACGAATCAATACTATTGTGAATCGGTTAAGTTGTTTCCGAGAAAACGAAAATTACATATTCCATCCGCACAAGTCATTTCCAGAATGACCCAACCTAAAATTATTCTCTATCTCGGAAACTGTGAGCGCTAGGTAGACAACACGACTATGGCATTGTAGATATTATTATTGGCTTTCAAACGAATCAATCCGATTGCGAATCGGTTAAGTCGTTTCCGAGAAAAACGAAAATTACATATTCCATCCGCACAAGTCACTTCCAGAATGACCCAACCTAAAAATAATCTATATCTCGGAAACGGTGAGTCCTAGGTAGACAAAACGAGTATGGGATTGTAGATATTATTATTGGCTTTCAAGCGAATCAATCCGATTGCAAATCGGTTAAGTCGTTTCCGAGAAAACGAAAATTACATATTCCATCCGCACAAGTCATTTCCAGAATGACCAACCTAAAATTATTCTCTATCTCGGAAACTGTGAGTGCTAGGTAGACAACACGAGTATGGGATTGTAGATACTATTATTGGCTTTCAAACGAATCAATCCGATTCCAAATAGGTTAAATCGTTTCCGAGAAAAACGAAAATTACATATTCCATCCGCACAAGTCACTTCCAGAATGACCCAACATAAAATTATTCTATATCTCGGAAACTGTGAGTGCTAGGTAGACAAACCCAGTATGGAATTGTAGATATTATTATTGGCTTTCAAACGAATCGATCCGATTGCGAATCGTTTTAGTCGTTTCCGAGAAAGACAAAAATTACATATTCCACCCGCACAAATCACTACTAGAATGACCCAACATAAAATTATTCTATATCTCGGAAACTGTTAGTGCTATGTAGGCAAAACCAGTGTGGGATTGTAGACATTATTATTGGCTTTCAAACGAATTAATACTATTGTGAATCGGTTAAGTCGTTTCCGAGAAAACGAATATTACATATTCCATCCGCACAAGTCATTTCCAGAATGACCCAACCTAAAATTATTCTCTATCTCGGAAACTGTGAGTGCTAGGTAGACAACACGAGTATGGGATTGTAGATATTATTACTGGCTTTCAAACGATTCAATCCGATTGCGAATCGGTTAAGTCGTTTCCGAGAAAAACGAAAATTACATATTCCACCAGCACAAGTCACTTCCAGAATGACCCAACATAAAATTATTCTATATCTACTGTGAGTGATAGGTAGGCAACGCGAGTATGGGATTGTAGATATTATTATTGGATTTCAAACGAATCAATCCGTTTGCGAATCGGTTAAGTCGTTTCCGAGAAAAACGAAAATTACATATTCCATCCGCACAAGTCACTTCCAGAATGACCCAACCAAAAAATAACCTATATCTCGGAAACGGTGAGTGCTAGGTACACAAAACCAGTATGTAATTGTAGATGCTATTATTGGCTTTCAAATGAATCAATCCTATTGCAAATCGGTTAAATCGTTTCCGAGAAAAACGAAAATTACATATTCCATCCGCACAAGTCCCTTGCAGAATGACCCAACCTAAAAATAACCTATATCTCGGAAACGGTGAGTCCTAGGTAGACAAAACGAGTATAAAATTGTCGATATTATTATTGGCTTTCAAACGAATCAATCCGATTGCGAATCGGTTAACTAATTTCCGAGAAAGACGAAAATTACATATTCCATCCGCACAAGTCCCTTCCAGAATGACCCAACCTAAAATTATTCTCTATCTCGAAAACTGTGAGTGCTAGGTAGACATGGCAAGTATGTAATTGTAGATATTATTATTGGCTTTCAAATGAATCAATCCGATTGCGAATCGTTTTAGTCGTTTCCGAAAAAGACGAAAATTACATATTCCACCCGCACAAATCACTTCCAGAATGACCCAACCTAAAATTATTCTCTATCTCGGAAACGGTTAGTGCTAGGTATACAAAACGAGTATGGAATTGTAGATATTATTATTGGCTTTCAAACAAATTAATACTATTGTGAATCGGTTAAGTCGTTTCCGAGAAAACGAAAATTACATATTCCATCCGCACAAGTCATTTCCAGAATGACCCAACCTAAAATTATTCTCTATCTCGGAAACTGTAAGTGCTAGGTAGACAACACGAGTATGGGATTGTATATATTATTATTGGCTTTCAAACGAATCAATCCGATTGCGAATCGGTTAAGTCGTTTCCGAGAAAAACAAAAATTACATATTCCACCAGCACAAGTCACTTCCAGAATGACCCAACATAAAATTATTCTATATCTACTGTGAGTGATAGGTAGACAAGGCGAGTATGGGATTGTAGATATTATTATTGGATTTCAAACGAATCAATCCGTTTGCGAATCGGTTAAGTCGTTTCCGAGAAAAACGAAAATTACATATTCCATCCGCACAAGTCACTTCCAGAATGACCCAACCAAAAAATAACCTATATCTCGGAAACGGTGAGTGCTAGGTACACAAAACCAGTATGTAATTGTAGATGCTATTATTGGCTTTCAAATGAATCAATCCTATTGCAAATCGGTTAAATCGTTTCCGAGAAAAACGAAAATTACATATTCCATCCGCACAAGTCCCTTGCAGAATGACCCAACCTAAAAATAACCTATATCTCGGAAACGGTAGACAAAACGAGTATAAAATTGTCGATATTATTATTGGCTTTCAAACGAATCAATCCGATTGCGAATCGGTTAACTAATTTCCGAGAAAGACGAAAATTACATATTCCATCCGCACAAGTCCCTTCCAGAATGACCCAACCTAAAATTATTCTCTATCTCGAAAACTGTGAGTGCTAGGTAGACAAGGCAAGTATGTAATTGTAGATATTATTATTGGCTTTCAAATGAATCAATCCGATTGCGAATCGTTTTAGTCGTTTCCGAAAAAGGCGAAAATTACATATTCCACCCGCACAAATCACTTCCAGAATGACCCAACCTAAAATTATTCTCTATCTCGGAAACGGTTAGTGCTAGGTATACAAAACGAGTATGGAATTGTAGATATTATTATTGGCTTTCAAACAAATTAATACTATTGTGAATCGGTTAAGTCGTTTCCGAGAAAACGAAAATTACATATTCCATCCGCACAAGTCATTTCCAGAATGACCCAACCTAAAATTATTCTCTATCTCGGAAACTGTAAGTGCTAGGTAGACAACACGAGTATGGGATTGTATATATTATTATTGGCTTTCAAACGAATCAATCCGATTGCGAATCGGTTAAGTCGTTTCCGAGAAAAACAAAAATTACATATTCCACCAGCACAAGTCACTTCCAGAATGACCCAACATAAAATTATTCTATATCTACTGTGAGTGATAGGTAGACAAGGCGAGTATGGGATTGTAGATATTATTATTGGATTTCAAACGAATCAATCCGTTTGCGAATCGGTTAAGTCGTTTCCGAGAAAAACGAAAATTACATATTCCATCCGCACAAGTCACTTCCAGAATGACCCAACCTAAAAATAACCTATATCTCGGAAACGGTGAGTGCTAGGTATACAAAACCAGTATGTAATTGTAGATACTATTATTGGCTTTCAAATGAATCAACCCGATTGCAAATCGGTTAAATCGTTTCCGAGAAAAACGAAAAATACATATTCCATCCGAACAAGTCCCTTGCAGAATGACCCAACCTAAAAATAACCTATATCTCGGAAACGGTGAGTCCTAGGTAGACAAAACGAGTATAAAATTGTAGATATTATTATTGGCTTTCAAACGAATCAATCCGATTGCGAATCGGTTAACTAATTTCCGAGAAAGACGAAAATTACATATTCCATCCGAACAAGTCACTTCCAGAATGACCCAACCTAAAATTATTCTCTATCTCGGAAACTGTGAGTGCTAGGTAGACAAGGCAAGTATGTAATTGTAGATATTATTATTGGCTTTCAAATGAATCATTCCGATTGCGAATCGTTTTAGTCGCTTCCGAAAAAGACGAAAATTACATATTCCACCCGCACAAATCACTTCCAGAATGACCCAACATAAAATTATTCTATATCTCGGAAACCGAGATTGCTATGTAGACAAAACAAGTATGGGATTGTAGACATTATTTTTGGCTTTCATGCGAATCAATACTATTATGAATCGGTTAAGTCGTTTCCGAGAAAAACGAAAATTACATATTCCATCCGCACAAGTCACTTCCAGAATGACCCAACCTAAAAATAATCTATATCTCGGAAACTGTGAATGCTAGGTAGACAAAACAAGTATTATATTGTAGATATTATTATTGGCTTTTAAGCGAAACAATCCGATTGCGAATCGGTTAAGTCGTTTCCGAGAAAAACGAAAATTACATATTCCATCCGCACAAGTCACTTCCAGAATGACCCAACCTAATAATAATCTATATCTCGGAAACGGTGAGTGCTAGGTAGACAAAACAAGTATTATATTGTAGATATTATTATTGGCTTTCAAGCGAATCAATCCGATTGCGAATCGGTTAAGTCGTTTACGAGAAAAACGAAAATTACTTATTTAATCTGCACCACTCACTTCCAGAATGACCCAACATTAAATTATTCTATATCTCGGAAACTGTGAGTGCTAGGTAGACAACACGAGTATGGGATTGTATATATTATTATTGGCTTTCAAACGAATCAATCCGATTGCGAATCGGTTAAGTCGTTTCCGAGAAAAACAAAAATTACATATTCCACCAGCACAAGTCACTTCCAGAATGACCCAACATAAAATTATTCTATATCTACTGTGAGTGATAGGTAGACAAGGCGAGTATGGGATTGTAGATATTATTATTGGATTTCAAACGAATCAATCCGTTTGCGAATCGGTTAAGTCGTTTCCGAGAAAAACGAAAATTACATATTCCATCCGCACAAGTCACTTCCAGAATGACCCAACCTAAAAATAACCTATATCTCGGAAACGGTGAGTGCTAGGTATACAAAACCAGTATGTAATTGTAGATACTATTATTGGCTTTCAAATGAATCAACCCGATTGCGAATCGTTTTAGTCGTTTCCGAGAAAGACAAAAATTACATATTCCACCCGCACAAATCACTTCCAGAATGACCCAACCTAAAATTATTCTCTATCTCGGAAACGGTTAGTGCTAGGTATACAAAACGAGTATGGAATTGTAGATATTATTATTGGCTTTCAAACAAATTAATACTATTGTGAATCGGTTAAGTCGTTTCCGAGAAAACGAAAATTACATATTCCATCCGCACAAGTCATTTCCAGAATGACCCAACCTAAAATTATTCTCTATCTCGGAAACTGTAAGTGCTAGGTAGACAACACGAGTATGGGATTGTATATATTATTATTGGCTTTCAAACGAATCAATCCGATTGCGAATCGGTTAAGTCGTTTCCGAGAAAAACAAAAATTACATATTCCACCAGCACAAGTCACTTCCAGAATGACCCAACATAAAATTATTCTATATCTACTGTGAGTGATAGGTAGACAAGGCGAGTATGGGATTGTAGATATTATTATTGGATTTCAAACGAATCAATCCGTTTGCGAATCGGTTAAGTCGTTTCCGAGAAAACGAAAATTATATATTCCATCCGCACAAATCATTTCCAGAATGACCCAACCTAAAATTATTCTCTATTTCGGAAACTGTGAGTGCCAGGTAGACAACACGAGTATGGGATTGTAGATATTATTATTGGATTTCAAACGAATCAATCCGTTTGCGAATCGGTTAAGTCGTTTCCGAGAAAAACGAAAATTACATATTCCATCCGCACAAGTCACTTCCAGAATGACCCAACCTAAAAATAACCTATATCTCGGAAACGGTGAGTGCTAGGTATACAAAACCAGTATGTAATTGTAGATACTATTATTGGCTTTCAGATGAATCAACCCGATTGCAAATCGGTTAAATCGTTTCCGAGAAAAACGAAAATTACATATTCCATCCGCACAAGTCCCTTGCAGAATGACCCAACCTAAAAATAATCTATATCTCGGAAACGGTGAGTCCTAGGTAGACAAAACGAGTATAAAATTGTAGATATTATTATTGGCTTTCAAACGAATCAATCCGATTGCGAATCGGTTAACTAATTTCCGAGAAAGACGAAAATTACATATTCCATCCGAACAAGTCACTTCCAGAATGACCCAACCTAAAATTATTCTCTATCTCGGAAACTGTGAGTGCTAGGTAGACAAGGCAAGTATGTAATTGTAGATATTATTATTGGCTTTCAAATGAATCATTCCGATTTCGAATCGTTTTAGTCGCTTCCGAAAAAGACGAAAATTACATATTCCACCCGCACAAATCACTTCCAGAATGACCCAACATAAAATTATTCTATATCTCGGAAACTGTGAGACAAAACCAGTGTGGGATTGTAGATATTATTATTGGCTTTCAAACGAATCAATCCGACTGCGAATCGGTGAAGTCGTTTCCGAGAAAAACGAAAATTACATATTCCATCCGCACAAGTCACTTACAGAATGACCCAGCCTAAAAATAATCTATATCTCGGAAACGGTGAGTCCTAGGTAGACAAAACGAGTATGGGATTGTAGATATTATTATTGGCTTTCAAACGAATCAATCCGATTGCAAATCGGTTAAGTCGTTTCCGAGAAAACGAAAATTATATATTCCATCCGCACAAGTCATTTCCAGAATGACCCAACCTAAAATTATTCTCTATCTCGGAAACTGTGAGTGCTAGGTAGACAAAACGAGTATGGAATTGTAGATATTATTATTGGCTTTCAAACGAATCAATCCGATTGCGAATCTGTTAAGTCGTTTCCGTGAAAAACGAAAATTACATATTCCATCCGCACAAGTCACTTCCAGAATGACCCGACCTAAAAATAATCTATATCTCGGAAACGGTGAGTGCTAGATAGACAAAACAAGTATGGAATTGTAGATATTATTATTGGCTTTCAATCGAATCAATCCGATTGCGAATCGGTTAAGTCGT
The DNA here is from genome assembly GCF_963082655.1 of Stomoxys calcitrans. Lineage (NCBI taxonomy): Eukaryota > Metazoa > Arthropoda > Insecta > Diptera > Muscidae > Stomoxys > Stomoxys calcitrans. Next base: position 151,111,965 of record NC_081553.1, on the reverse strand, counting down.
TTCCGAGAAAAACGAAAATTACATATTCCATCCGCACAAGTCACTTCCCGAATGACCCAACATATAATTATTCTATATCTCGGAAACTGTGAGTGCCATGTAGGCAAAACCAGTGTGGGATTGTAGATATTATTATTGGCTTTCAAACGAATCAATCCGATTGCGAATCGGTTAAGTCGTTTCCGAGAAAACGCAAATTACATATTCCATCCGCACAAGTCATTTCCAGAATGACCCAACCTAAAATTATCCTCTATCTCGGAAACTGTGAGTGCTAGGTAGACAACACGAGTATGGAATTGTAGATATTATTATTGGCTTTCAAACGAATCAATCCGATTGCGTATCGGTGAAATCGTTTCCGAGAAAAACGAAAATTACATATTCCACCAGCACAAGTCACTTCCAGAATGACCCAACATAAAATTATTCTATATCTCGGAAACCGAGATTGCTATGTAGACAAAACAAGTATGGGATTGTAGACATTATTTTTGGCTTTCATGCGAATCAATACTATTATGAATCGGTTAAGTCGTTTCCGAGAAAAACGAAAATTACATATTCCATCCGCACAAGTCACTTCCAGAATGACCCAACCTAATAATAATCTATATCTCGGAAACGGTGAGTGCTAGGTAGACAAAACAAGTATTATATTGTAGATATTATTATTGGCTTTCAAGCGAATCAATCCGATTGCGAATCGGTTAAGTCGTTTACGAGAAAAACGAAAATTACCTATTTAATCTGCACCAGTCACTTCCAGAATGACCCAACATTAAATTATTCTATATCTCGGAAACTGTGAGTGCTAGGTAGACAAACCAAGTATGGAATTGTAGATATTATTATTGGCTTTCAAATGAATTAATCCGATTGCGAATTGTTTTAGTCGTTTCCGAGAAAGACAAAAATTACCTATTCCACCCGCACAAATCACTTCTAGAATGATCCAACATAAAATTATTCTATATCTCGGAAACTGTTAGTGCTATGTAGGCAAAACCAGTGTGGGATTGTAGACATTATTATTGGCTTCCAAACGAATCAATACTATTGTGAATCGGTTAAGTCGTTTCCGAGAAAAAGAAAATTACATATTCCATCCGCACAAATCATTTCCAGAATGACCCAACCTAAAATTATTCTCTATTTCGGAAACTGTGAGTGCCAGGTAGACAACACGAGTATGGGATTGTAGATATTATTATTGGCTTTCAAACGAATCAATCCGATTGCGAATCGGTTAAGTCGTTTCCGAGAAAAACGAAAATTACATATTCCACCAGCACAAGTCACTTCCAGAATGACCCAACATAAAATTATTCTATATGTACTGTGAGTGATAGGTAGACAAGGCGAGTATGGGACTGTAGACATTATTATTGGCTTTCAAACGAAACAATCTGATTTCGAATCGGTTAAGTCGTTTCCGAGAAAAACGAAAATTACATATTCCATCGCACAAGTCACTTCCAGAATGACCCAACCTAAAAATAATCTATATCTCGGAAACGGTGAGTGCTAGGTATACAAAATCAGTATGTAATTGTATATACTATTATAGGCTTTCAAATGAATCAATCCGATTGCAAATCGGTTAAATCGTTTCCGAGAAAAACGAAAATTACATATTCCACCCGCACAAATCACTTCCAGAATGACTCAACCTAAAATTATTCTCTATCTCGGAAACGGTTAGTGCTAGGTAGACAAAACGAGTATGGAATTGTAGATATTATTATTGGCTTTCAAACAAATTAATACTATTGTGAATCGGTTAAGTCGTTTCCGAGAAAACGAAAATTACATATTCCATCCGCACAAGTCATTTCCAGAATGACCCAACCTAAAATTATTCTCTATCTCGGAAACTGTAAGTGCTAGGTAGACAACACGAGTATGGGATTGTAGATATTATTATTGGCTTTCAAACGAATCAATCCGATTGCGAATCGGTTAAGTCGTTTCCGAGAAAAACGAAAATTACATATTCCACCAGCACAAGTCACTTCCAGAATGACCCAACATAAAATTATTCTATATCTACTGTGAGTGATAGGTAGACAAGGCGAGTATGGGATTGTAGATATTATTATTGGATTTCAAACGAATCAATCCGTTTGCGAATCGGTTAAGTCGTTTCCGAGAAAAACGAAAATTACATATTCCACCAGCACAAGTCACTTCCAGAATGACCCAACATAAAATTATTCTATATCTACTGTGAGTGATAGGTAGACAAGGCGAGTATGGGATTGTAGATATTATTATTGGATTTCAAACGAATCAATCCGTTTGCGAATCGGTTAAGTCGTTTCCGAGAAAACGAAAATTATATATTCCATCCGCACAAGTCATTTCCAGAATGACCCAACCTAAAATTATTCTCTATCTCGGAAACTGTGAGTGCTAGGTAGACAAAACGAGTATGGAATTGTAGATATTATTATTGGCTTTCAAACGAATCAATCCGATTGCGAATCTGTTAAGTCGTTTCCGAGAAAAACGAAAATTACATATTCCATCCGCACAAGTCACTTCCAGAATGACCCGACCTAAAAATAATCTATATCTCGGAAACGGTGAGTGCTAGATAAACAAAACAAGTATGGAATTGTAGATATTATTATTGGCTTTCAATCGAATCAATCCGATTGCGAATCGGTTAAGTCGTTTCCGAGAAAAACGAAAATTACATATTCCATCCGCACAAGTCACTTCCAGAATGACCCAACATATAATTATTCTATATCTCGGAAACTGTGAGTGCCATGTAGGCAAAACCAGTGTGGGATTTCCGAGAAAACGCAAATTACATATTCCATCCGCACAAGTCATTTCCAGAATGACCCAACCTAAAATTATCCTCTATCTCGGAAACTGTGAGTGCTAGGTAGACAACACGAGTATGGAATTGTAGATATTATTATTGGCTTTCAAACGAATCAATCCGATTGCGTATCGGTGAAATCGTTTCCGAGAAAAACGAAAATTACATATTCCACCAGCACAAGTCACTTCCAGAATGACCCAACATAAAATTATTCTATATCTCGAAAACCGAGATTGCTATGTAGACAAAACAAGTATGGGATTGTAGACATTATTTTTGGCTTTCATGCGAATCAATACTATTATGAATCGGTTAAGTCGTTTCCGAGAAAAACGAAAATTACATATTCCATCCGCACAAGTCACTTCCAGAATGACCCAACCTAATAATAATCTATATCTCGGAAACGGTGAGTGCTAGGTAGACAAAACAAGTATTATATTGTAGATATTATTATTGGCTTTCAAGCGAATCAATCCGATTGCGAATCGGTTAAGTCGTTTACGAGAAAAACGAAAATTACCTATTTAATCTGCACCAGTCACTTCCAGAATGACCCAACATTAAATTATTCTATATCTCGGAAACTGTGAGTGCTAGGTAGACAAACCCAGTATGGAATTGTAGATATTATTATTGGCTTTCAAATGAATTAATCCGATTGCGAATCGTTTTAGTCGTTTCCGAGAAAGACAAAAATTACCTATTCAACCCTCACAAATCACTTCTAGAATGACCCAACATAAAATTATTCTATATCTCGGAAACTGTTAGTGCTATGTAGGCAAAACCAGTGTGGGATTGTAGACATTATTATTGGCTTCCAAACGAATCAATACTATTGTGAATCGGTTAAGTCGTTTCCGAGAAAAAGAAAATTACATATTCCATCCGCACAAATCATTTCCAGAATGACCCAACCTAAAATTATTCTCTATCTCGGAAACTGTGAGTGCCAGGTAGACAACACGAGTATGGGATTGTAGATATTATTATTGGCTTTCAAACGAATCAATCCGATTGCGAATCGGTTAAGTCGTTTCCGAGAAAAACGAAAATTACATATTCCACCAGCACAAGTCACTTCCAGAATGACCCAACATAAAATTATTCTATATGTACTGTGAGTGATAGGTAGACAAGGCGAGTATGGGACCGTAGACATTATTATTGGCTTTCAAACGAAACAATCTGATTTCGAATCGGTTAAGTCGTTTCCGAGAAAAACGAAAATTACATATTCCATCCGCACAAGTCACTTCCAGAATGACCCAACCTAAAAATAATCTATATCTCGGAAACGGTGAGTGCTAGGTATACAAAATCAGTATGTAATTGTATATACTATTATAGGCTTTCAAATGAATCAATCCGATTGCAAATCGGTTAAATCGTTTCCGAGAAAAACGAAAATTACATATTCCACCCGCACAAATCACTTCCAGAATGACTCAACCTAAAATTATTCTCTATCTCGGAAACGGTTAGTGCTAGGTAGACAAAACCAGTATGGAATTGTAGATATTATTATTGGCTTTCAAACAAATTAATACTATTGTGAATCGGTTAAGTCGTTTCCGAGAAAACGAAAATTACATATTCCATCCGCACAAGTCATTTCCAGAATGACCCAACCTAAAATTATTCTCTATCTCGGAAACTGTAAGTGCTAGGTAGACAACACGAGTATGGGATTGTAGATATTATTATTGGCTTTCAAACGAATCAATCCGATTGCGAATCGGTTAAGTCGTTTCCGAGAAAAACGAAAATTACATATTCCACCAGCACAAGTCACTTCCAGAATGACCCAACATAAAATTATTCTATATCTACTGTGAGTGATAGGTAGACAAGGTGAGTATGGGATTGTAGATATTATTATTGGATTTCAAACGAATCAATCCGTTTGCGAATCGGTTAAGTCGTTTCCAAGAAAAACGAAAATTACATATTCCATCCGCACAAGTCACTTCCAGAATGACCCAACCTAAAATTATTCTCTATCTCGGAAACGGTGAGTGCTAGGTATACAAAACCAGTATGTAATTGTAGATACTATTATTGGCTTTCAAATGAATCAACCCGATTGCAAATCGGTTAAATCGTTTCCGAGAAAAACGAAAATTACATATTCCATCCGCACAAGTCCCTTGCAGAATGACCCAACCTAAAAATAATCTATATCTCGGAAACGGTGAGTCCTAGGTAGACAAAACGAGTATAAAATTGTAGATATTATTATTGGCTTTCAAACGAATCAATCCGATTGCGAATCGGTTAACTAATTTCCGAGAAAGACGAAAATTACATATTCCATCCGAACAAGTCACTTCCAGAATGACCCAACCTAAAATTATTCTCTATCTCGGAAACTGTGAGTGCTAGGTAGACAAGGCAAGTATGTAATTGTAGATATTATTATTATTGGCTTTCAAATGAATCATTTCGATTGCGAATCGTTTTAGTCGCTTCCGAAAAAGACGAAAATTACATATTCCACCCGCACAAATCACTTCCAGAATGACCCAACATAAAATTATTCTATATCTCGGAAACTGTGAGTGCTATGTAGACAAAACCAGTGTGGGATTGTAGATATTATTATTGGCTTTCAAACGAATCAATCCGACTGCGAATCGGTGAAGTCGTTTCCGAGAAAAACGAAAATTACATATTCCATCCGCACAAGTCACTTCCAGAATGACCCAACCTAAAAATAATCTATATCTCGGAAACGGTGAGTCCTAGGTAGACAAAACGAGTATGGAATTGTAGATATTATTATTGGCTTTCAAACGAATCAATCCGATTGCAAATCGATTAAGTCGTTTCCGAGAAAACGAAAATTACATATTCCATCCGCACAAGTCATTTCCAGAATGACCCAACCTAAAATTATTCTCTATCTCGGAAACTGTAAGTGCTAGGTAGACAACACGAGTATGGGATTGTAGATATTATTATTGGCTTTCAAACGAATCAATCCGATTGCGAATCGGTTAAGTCGTTTCCGAGAAAAACGAAAATTACATATTCCACCAGCACAAGTCACTTCCAGAATGACCCAACATAAAATTATTCTATATCTACTGTGAGTGATAGGTAGACAAGGTGAGTATGGGATTGTAGATATTATTATTGGATTTCAAACGAATCAATCCGTTTGCGAATCGGTTAAGTCGTTTCCAAGAAAAACGAAAATTACATATTCCATCCGCACAAGTCACTTCCAGAATGACCCAACCTAAAATTATTCTCTATCTCGGAAACGGTGAGTGCTAGGTATACAAAACCAGTATGTAATTGTAGATACTATTATTGGCTTTCAAATGAATCAACCCGATTGCAAATCGGTTAAATCGTTTCCGAGAAAAACGAAAATTACATATTCCATCCGCACAAGTCCCTTGCAGAATGACCCAACCTAAAAATAATCTATATCTCGGAAACGGTGAGTCCTAGGTAGACAAAACGAGTATAAAATTGTAGATATTATTATTGGCTTTCAAACGAATCAATCCGATTGCGAATCGGTTAACTAATTTCCGAGAAAGACGAAAATTACATATTCCATCCGAACAAGTCACTTCCAGAATGACCCAACCTAAAATTATTCTCTATCTCGGAAACTGTGAGTGCTAGGTAGACAAGGCAAGTATGTAATTGTAGATATTATTATTGGCTTTCAAATGAATCATTTCGATTGCGAATCGTTTTAGTCGCTTCCGAAAAAGACGAAAATTACATATTCCACCCGCACAAATCACTTCCAGAATGACCCAACATAAAATTATTCTATATCTCGGAAACTGTGAGTGCTATGTAGACAAAACCAGTGTGGGATTGTAGATATTATTATTGGCTTTCAAACGAATCAATCCGACTGCGAATCGGTGAAGTCGTTTCCGAGAAAAACGAAAATTACATATTCCATCCGCACAAGTCACTTCCAGAATGACCCAACCTAAAAATAATCTATATCTCGGAAACGGTGAGTGCTAGATAGACAAAACAAGTATGGAATTGTAGATATTATTATTGGCTTTCAATCGAATCAATCCGATTGCGAATCGGTTAAGTCGTTTCCGAGAAAAACGAAAATTACATATTCCATCCGCACAAGTCACTTCCAGAATGACCCAACCTAAAAATAATCTATATCTCGGAAACGGTGTGTCCTAGGTAGACAAAACGAGTATGGAATAGTAGATATAATTATTGGCTTTCAAACGAATCAATCCGATTGCGAATCGGTTAAGTCGTTTCCGAGAAAACGCAAATTACATATTCCATCCGCACAAGTCATTTCCAGAATGACCCAACCTAAAATTATCCTCTATCTCGGAAACTGTGAGTGCTAGGTAGACAACACGAGTATGGAATTGTAGATATTATTATTGGCTTTCAAACGAATCAATCCGATTGCGTATCGGTTAAATCGTTTCCGAGAAAAACGAAAATTACATATTCCACCAGCACAAGTCACTTCCAGAATGACCCAACATAAAATTATTCTATATCTCGGAAACCGAGATTGCTATGTAGACAAAACAAGTATGGGATTGTAGACATTATTTTTGGCTTTCATGCGAATCAATACTATTATGAATCGGTTTAGTCGTTTCCGAGAAAAACGAAAATTACATATTCCATCCGCACAAGTCACTTCCAGAATGACCCAACCTAATAATAATCTATATCTCGGAAACGGTGAGTGCTAGGTAGACAAAACAAGTATTATATTGTAGATATTATTATTGGCTTTCAAGCGAATCAATCCGATTGCGAATCGGTTAAGTCGTTTACGAGAAAAACGAAAATTACCTATTTAATCTGCACCAGTCACTTCCAGAATGACCCAACATTAAATTATTCTATATCTCGGAAACTGTGAGTGCTAGGTAGACAAACCCAGTATGGAATTGTAGATATTATTATTGGCTTTCAAATGAATTAATCCGATTGCGAATCGTTTTAGTCGTTTCCGAGAAAGACAAAAATTACCTATTCCACCCGCACAAATCACTTCTAGAATGACCCAACATAAAATTATTCTATATCTCGGAAACTGTTAGTGCTATGTAGGCAAAACCAGTATGGGATTGTAGACATTATTATTGGCTTCCAAACGAATCAATACTATTGTGAATCGGTTAAGTCGTTTCCGAGAAAAAGAAAATTACATATTCCATCCGCACAAATCATTTCCAGAATGACCCAACCTAAAATTATTCTCTATCTCGGAAACTGTGAGTACCAGGTAGACAACACGAGTATGGGATTGTAGATATTATTATTGGCTTTCAAACGAATCAATCCGATTGCGAATCGGATAAGTGGTTTCCGAGAAAAACGAAAATTACATATTCCACCAGCACAAGTCACTTCCAGAATGACCCAACATAAAATTATTCTATATGTACTGTGAGTGATAGGTAGACAAGGCGAGTATGGGACTGTAGACATTATTATTGGCTTTCAAACGAAACAATCTGATTTCGAATCGGTTAAGTCGTTTCCGAGAAAAACGAAAATTACATATTCCATCCGCACAAGTCACTTCCAGAATGACCCAACCTAAAAATAATCTATATCTAGGAAACGGTGAGTGCTAGGTATACAAAATCAGTATGTAATTGTATATACTATTATTGGCTTTCAAATGCATCAATCCGATTGCAAATCGGTTAAATCGTTTCCGAGAAAAACGAAAATTACATATTCCATCCGCACAAGTCACTTGCAGAATGACCCAACCTAAAAATAATAAAACTCGGAAACGGTGAGTCCTAGGTAGACAAAACGAGTATAAAATTGTAGATATTATTATTGGCTTTCAAGCGAATCAATCCGATTGCGAATCGGTTAACTAATTTCCGAGAAAGACGAAAATTACATATTCCATCCGCACAAGTCACTTCCAGAATGACCCAACCTTAAATTATTCTCTATCTCGGAAACTGTGAGTGCTAGGTAGACAAGGCAAGTATGTAATTGTAGATATTATTATTGGCTTTCAAATGAATCAATCCGATTGCGAATCGTTTTAGTCGTTTCCGAAAATTACATATTCCACCCGCACAAATCACTTCCAGAATGACCCAACATAAAATTATTCTATATCTCGGAAACTGTGAGTGCTATGTAGACAAAACCAGTGTGGGATTGTAGACAATATTATTGGCTTTCAAGCGAATCAATACTATTGTGAATCGGTTAAGTTGTTTGCGAGAAAACGAAAATTATATATTCCATCCGCACAAGTCATTTCCAGAATGACCCAACCTAAAATTATTCTCTATCTCGGAAACTGTGAGCGCTAGGTAGACAACACGACTATGGAATTGTAGATATTATTATTGGCTTTCAAACGAATCAATCCGATTGCGTATCGGTTAAGTCGTTTCCGAGAAAAACGAAAATTACATATTCCATCCGCACAAGTCACTTCCAGAATGACTCAACCTAAAAATAAACTATATCTCGGAAACGGTAAGTCCTAGGTAGACAAAACGAGTATGGAAATGTAGATATTATTATTGGCTTTCAAATGAATCAATCCGATTTCAAATCGGTTAAGTCGTTTCCGAGAAAACGAAAATTATCTATTTTAACTGCTCCAGTCACTTCCAGAATGACCCAACATTAAATTATTCTATATCTCGGAAACGGCTTTCAAACGAATCAATCCGATTGCAAATCGGTTAAGTCGTTTCCGAGAAGAACATAATTTACATATTCCATCCGCACAAGTCACTTCCAGAATGACCCAACCTAAAAATAATCTATATCTCGGAAACGGTGAGTGCTAGATAGACAAAACAAGTATGGAATTGTAGATATTATTATTGGCTTTCAATCGAATCAATCCGATTGATTCGGTTAAGTCGTTTCCGAGAAAAACGAAAATTACATATTCCATCCGCACAAGTCACTTCCAGAATGACCCAACCTAAAAATAATCTATATCTCGGAAACGGTGTGTCCTAGGTAGACAAAACGAGTATGGAATAGTAGATATAATTATTGGCTTTCAAACGAATCAATCCGATTGCGAATCGGTTAAGTCGTTTCCGAGAAAACGCAAATTACATATTCCATCCGCACAAGTCATTTCCAGAATGACCCAACCTAAAATTATCCTCTATCTCGGAAACTGTGAGTGCTAGGTAGACAACACGAGTATGGAATTGTAGATATTATTATTGGCTTTCAAACGAATCAATCCGATTGCGTATCGGTTAAATCGTTTCCGAGAAAAACGAAAATTACATATTCCACCAGCACAAGTCACTTCCAGAATGACCCAACATAAAATTATTCTATATCTCGGAAACCGAGATTGCTATGTAGACAAAACAAGTATGGGATTGTAGACATTATTTTTGGCTTTCATGCGAATCAATACTATTATGAATCGGTTTAGTCGTTTCCGAGAAAAACGAAAATTACATATTCCATCCGCACAAGTCACTTCCAGAATGACCCAACCTAATAATAATCTATATCTCGGAAACGGTGAGTGCTAGGTAGACAAAACAAGTATTATATTGTAGATATTATTATTGGCTTTCAAGCGAATCAATCCGATTGCGAATCGGTTAAGTCGTTTACGAGAAAAACGAAAATTACCTATTTAATCTGCACCAGTCACTTCCAGAATGACCCAACATTAAATTATTCTATATCTCGGAAACTGTGAGTGCTAGGTAGACAAACCCAGTATGGAATTGTAGATATTATTATTGGCTTTCAAATGAATTAATCCGATTGCGAATCGTTTTAGTCGTTTCCGAGAAAGACAAAAATTACCTATTCCACCCGCACAAATCACTTCTAGAATGACCCAACATAAAATTATTCTATATCTCGGAAACTGTTAGTGCTATGTAGGCAAAACCAGTATGGGATTGTAGACATTATTATTGGCTTCCAAACGAATCAATACTATTGTGAATCGGTTAAGTCGTTTCCGAGAAAAAGAAAATTACATATTCCATCCGCACAAATCATTTCCAGAATGACCCAACCTAAAATTATTCTCTATCTCGGAAACTGTGAGTGCCAGGTAGACAACACGAGTATGGGATTGTAGATATTATTATTGGCTTTCAAACGAATCAATCCGATTGCGAATCGGATAAGTGGTTTCCGAGAAAAACGAAAATTACATATTCCACCAGCACAAGTCACTTCCAGAATGACCCAACATAAAATTATTCTATATGTACTGTGAGTGATAGGTAGACAAGGCGAGTATGGGACTGTAGACATTATTATTGGCTTTCAAACGAAACAATCTGATTTCGAATCGGTTAAGTCGTTTCCGAGAAAAACGAAAATTACATATTCCATCCGCACAAGTCACTTCCAGAATGACCCAACCTAAAAATAATCTATATCTCGGAAACGGTGAGTGCTAGGTATACAAAATCAGTATGTAATTGTATAAACTATTATTGGCTTTCAAATGCATCAATCCGATTGCAAATCGGTTAAATCGTTTCCGAGAAAAACGAAAATTACATATTCCATCCGCACAAGTCACTTGCAGAATGACCCAACCTAAAAATAATAAAACTCGGAAACGGTGAGTCCTAGGTAGACAAAACGAGTATAAAATTGTAGATATTATTATTGGCTTTCAAGCGAATCAATCCGATTGCGAATCGGTTAACTAATTTCCGAGAAAGACGAAAATTACATATTCCATCCGCACAAGTCACTTCCAGAATGACCCAACCTTAAATTATTCTCTATCTCGGAAACTGTGAGTGCTAGGTAGACAAGGCAAGTATGTAATTGTAGATATTATTATTGGCTTTCAAATGAATCAATCCGATTGCGAATCGTTTTAGTCGTTTCCGAAAAAGACGAAAATTACATATTCCACCCGCACAAATCACTTCCAGAATGACCCAACATAAAATTATTCTATATCTCGGAAACTGTGAGTGCTATGTAGACAAAACCAGTGTGGGATTGTAGACAATATTATTGGCTTTCAAGCGAATCAATACTATTGTGAATCGGTTAAGTTGTTTGCGAGAAAACGAAAATTATATATTCCATCCGCACAAGTCATTTCCAGAATGACCCAACCTAAAATTATTCTCTATCTCGGAAACTGTGAGCGCTAGGTAGACAACACGACTATGGAATTGTAGATATTATTATTGGCTTTCAAACGAATCAATCCGATTGCGTATCGGTTAAGTCGTTTCCGAGAAAAACGAAAATTACATATTCCATCCGCACAAGTCACTTCCAGAATGACTCAACCTAAAAATAAACTATATCTCGGAAACGGTAAGTCCTAGGTAGACAAAACGAGTATGGAAATGTAGATATTATTATTGGCTTTCAAATGAATCAATCCGATTTCAAATCGGTTAAGTCGTTTCCGAGAAAACGAAAATTATCTATTTTAACTGCTCCAGTCACTTCCAGAATGACCCAACATTAAATTATTCTATATCTCGGAAACGGCTTTCAAACGAATCAATCCGATTGCAAATCGGTTAAGTCGTTTCCGAGAAGAACAAAATTTACATATTCCATCCGCACAAGTCACTTCCAGAATGACCCAACCTAAAAATAATCTATATCTCGGAAACGGTGTGTCCTAAGTAGACAAAACGAGTATGGAATTGTAGATATTATTATTGGCTTTCAAACGAATCAATCCGATTGCGAATTGGTTAAGTGGTTTTCGAGAAAACGAAAATTACATATTCCATCCGCACAAATCACTTCCAGAATGACCCAACATAAAATTATTCTATATCTCGCAAACTGTGAGTGCTACTTAGACAACACGTGTATGGAAATGTAGATATTATTATTGGCTTTCAAACGAATCAATCCGATTGCAAATAGTTTAAGTCGTTTCCGAGAAAAACGAAAATTACATATTCCATCCGCACAAGTCACTTCCAGAATGACCCAACATAAAATTATTCTATATATCGGAAACTGTGAGTGCTAGGTAGACAAAACGAAAATGGAATTGTAGATATTATTATTGGCTTTCAAACGAATCAATCCGATTGCAAATCGGTTAGGTCGTTTCCGAGAAAAAAGGAAATTACATATTCCACCCGCACAAGTCACTTCCAGAATGACCCTATATAAAATTATTCTATATCTCGTAAACTGTGAGTGCTATGTAGACAATCCCAGTATGGAACTGTAGATATTATTATTGGCTGTCAAACGAATCAATCCGATTGCGAATCGGTTAAGTCGTTTCCGAGAAAAACGAAAATTACATATTCCACCCGCACAAGTCACTTCCAGTATGACCCAACATAAAATTATTCTATATCTCGGAAACTGTGATTGCTATGTAGACAAAACCAGTATGGGATTGTAGACATTATTTTTGGATTTCATACGAATCAATACGATTGTGAATCGGTTAAGTCGTTTCAGAGAAAAAACGAAAAGTACATATTCCATCCGCACAAGTCACTTCCAGAATGATCCAACCTAAAAATAATCTATATCTTGGAAACTGTGAGTGCTAGGTAGACAAGGCTAGTATGGAATTGTAGATATTATTATTGGCTTTCAAACGAATCAATCCGATTGCAAATCGGTTAAGTAGTTTCCGAGAAAAACGAAAATTACAAATTCCACCCGCACAAGTCACTTCCAGAATGACCTAACATAAAATTATTCTATATCTCGGAAAAAACGGAGAAAAACGAAAATTACATATTCCAACCGCACAAGTCACTTCCAGAATGACTCAACCTAAAAATAATCTATATCTCGGAAACGGTAAGTCCTAGGTAGACAAAACGAGTATGGGATTGTAGATATTATTATTGGATTTCAAACGAATCAATCCGATTGCGAAGCAGTTAATTAGTTTCCGAGAAAAACGAAAATTACAAATTCCACCCGCACAAGTCACTTCCAGAATGACCTAACATAAAATTATTCTATATCTCGGAAACGGTGAGTGCTAAGTAGACAAGCCCAGTATGAAATTGTAGATATTATTATTGGCTTTCAAACAAATCATTCCGATTGCGAATCGGTTAAGTCGTTTCCGAGAAAAACGAAAATTACATATTCCACCCGCACAAGTCACTTCCAGAATGACCCAACCTAAAAATAATCTATATCTCGGAAACGGTGTGTCCTAGGTAGACAAAACGAGTAAGGAATTGTAGATATTATTATTGGTTTTCAAATGAATCAATCCGATTGCAAATCGGTTAAGTCGTTTCCAAGAAAACGAACATTATCTATTTTAACTGCTCCAGTCACTTCCAGAATGACCCAACATTAAATTATTCTTCATCTCGGAAACGGCTTTCAAACGAATCAATCCGATTGCAAATCGGTTAAGTCGTTTCCGAGAAAAACAAAAATTACAAATTCCATCCGCACAAGTCACTTCCAGAATGACCCAACCTAAAAATAATCTATATCTCGGAAACGGTGTGTCCTAGGTAGACAAAACGAGTAAGGAATTGTAGATATTATTATTGGCTTTCAAACGAATCAATCCGATTGCGAATCGGTTAAGTGGTTTTCGAGAAAACGAAAATTACATATTCCATCCGCACAAATCACTTCCAGAATGACCCAACATAAAATTATTCTATATCTCCCAAACTGTGAGTGCTACTTAGACAACACGAGTATGGAAATGTAGATATTATTATTGGATTTCAAACGAATCAATCCGATTGCGAAGCAGTTAATTAGTTTCCGAGAAAAACGAAAATTACAAATTCCACCCGCACAAGTCACTTCCAGAATGACCTAACATAAAATTATTCTATATCTCGGAAACGGTGAGTGCTAGATAGACAAAACAAGTATGGAATTGTAGATATTATTATTGGCTTTCAATCGAATCAATCCGATTGCGAATCGGTTAAGTCGTTTCCGAGAAAAACGAAAATTACATATTCCATCCGCACAAGTCACTTCCAGAATGACCCAACATATAATTATTCTATATCTCGGAAACTGTGAGTGCCATGTAGGCAAAACCAGTGTGGGATTTCCGAGAAAACGCAAATTACATATTCCATCCGCACAAGTCATTTCCAGAATGACCCAACCTAAAATTATCCTCTATCTCGGAAACTGTGAGTGCTAGGTAGACAACACGAGTATGGAATTGTAGATATTATTATTGGCTTTCAAACGAATCAATCCGATTGCGTATCGGTGAAATCGTTTCCGAGAAAAACGAAAATTACATATTCCACCAGCACAAGTCACTTCCAGAATGACCCAACATAAAATTATTCTATATCTCGGAAACCGAGATTGCTATGTAGACAAAACAAGCATGGGATTGTAGACATTATTTTTGGCTTTCATGCGAATCAATACTATTATGAATCGGTTAAGTCGTTTCCGAGAAAAACGAAAATTACATATTCCATCCGCACAAGTCACTTCCAGAATGACCCAACCTAATAATAATCTATATCTCGGAAACGGTGAGTGCTAGGTAGACAAAACAAGTATTATATTGTAGATATTATTATTGGCTTTCAAGCGAATCAATCCGATTGCGAATCGGTTAAGTCGTTTACGAGAAAAACGAAAATTACCTATTTAATCTGCACCAGTCACTTCCAGAATGACCCAACATTAAATTATTCTATATCTCGGAAACTGTGAGTGCTAGGTAGACAAACCCAGTATGGAATTGTAGATATTATTATTGGCTTTCAAATGAATTAATCCGATTGCGAATCGTTTTAGTCGTTTCCGAGAAAGACAAAAATTACCTATTCAACCCTCACAAATCACTTCTAGAATGACCCAACATAAAATTATTCTATATCTCGGAAACTATTAGTGCTATGTAGGCAAAACCAGTGTGGGATTGTAGACATTATTATTGGCTTCCAAACGAATCAATACTATTGTGAATCGGTTAAGTCGTTTCCGAGAAAAAGAAAATTACATATTCCATCCGCACAAATCATTTCCAGAATGACCCAACATTAAATTATTCTATATCTCGGAAACTGTGAGTGCTAGGTAGACAAACCCAGTATGGAATTGTAGATATTATTATTGGCTTTCAAACGAATCAATCCGATTGCGAATCGGTTAAGTCGTTTCCGAGAAAAACGAAAATTACATATTCCACCCGCACAAATCACTTCCAGAATGACTCAACCTAAAATTATTCTCTATCTCGGAAACGGTTAGTGCTAGGTAGACAAAACGAGTATGGAATTGTAGATATTATTATTGGCTTTCAAACAAATTAATACTATTGTGAATCGGTTAAGTCGTTTCCGAGAAAACGAAAATTACATATTCCATCCGCACAAGTCATTTCCAGAATGACCCAACCTAAAATTATTCTCTATCTCGGAAACTGTAAGTGCTAGGTAGACAACACGAGTATGGGATTGTAGATATTATTATTGGCTTTCAAACGAATCAATCCGATTGCGAATCGGTTAAGTCGTTTCCGAGAAAAACGAAAATTACATATTCCACCAGCACAGGTCACTTCCAGAATGACCCAACATAAAATTATTCTATATCTACTGTGAGTGATAGGTAGACAAGGTGAGTATGGGATTGTAGATATTATTATTGGATTTCAAACGAATCAATCCGATTGCGAATCGGTTAAATCGAAAATTACATATTCCATCCGCACAAGTCACTTCCAGAATGACCCAACCTAAAATTATTCTCTATCTCGGAAACGGTGAGTGCTAGGTATACAAAACCAGTATGTAATTGTAGATACTATTATTGGCTTTCAAATGAATCAACCCGATTGCAAATCGGTTAAATCGTTTCCGAGAAAAACGAAAATTACATATTCCATCCGCACAAGTCCCTTGCAGAATGACCCAACCTAAAAATAATCTATATCTCGGAAACGGTGAGTCCTAGGTAGACAAAACGAGTATAAAATTGTAGATATTATTATTGGCTTTCAAACGAATCAATCCGATTGCGAATCGGTTAACTAATTTCCGAGAAAGACGAAAATTACATATTCCATCCGAACAAGTCACTTCCAGAATGACCCAACCTAAAATTATTCTCTATCTCGGAAACTGTGAGTGCTAGGTAGACAAGGCAAGTATGTAATTGTAGATATTATTATTGGCTTTCAAATGAATCATTTCGATTGCGAATCGTTTTAGTCGCTTCCGAAAAAGACGAAAATTACATATTCCACCCGCACAAATCACTTCCAGAATGACCCAACATAAAATTATTCTATATCTCGGAAACTGTGAGTGCTATGTAGACAAAACCAGTGTGGGATTGTAGATATTATTATTGGCTTTCAAACGAATCAATCCGACTGCGAATCGGTGAAGTCGTTTCCGAGAAAAACGAAAATTACATATTCCATCCGCACAAGTCACTTCCAGAATGACCCAACCTAAAAATAATCTATATCTCGGAAACGGTGAGTCCTAGGTAGACAAAACGAGTATGGAATTGTAGATATTATTATTGGCTTTCAAACGAATCAATCCGATTGCAAATCGATTAAGTCGTTTCCGAGAAAACGAAAATTATATATTCCATCCGCACAAGTCATTTCCAGAATGACCCAACCTAAAATTATTCTCTATCTCGGAAACTATGAGTGCTAGGTAGACAAAACGAGTATGGAATTGTAGATATTATTATTGGCTTTCAAACGAATCAATCCGATTGCGAATCTGTTAAGTCGTTTCCGAGAAAAACGAAAATTACATATTCCATCCGCACAAGTCACTTCCAGAATGACCCGACCTAAAAATAATCTATATCTCGGAAACGGTGAGTGCTAGATAGACAAAACAAGTATGGAATTGTAGATATTATTATTGGCTTTCAATCGAATCAATCCGATTGCGAATCGGTTAAGTCGTTTCCGAGAAAAACGAAAATTACATATTCCATCCGCACAAGTCACTTCCAGAATGACCCAACCTAAAAATAATCTATATCTCGGAAACGGTGTGTCCTAGGTAGACAAAACGAGTATGGAATAGTAGATATAATTATTGGCTTTCAAACGAATCAATCCGATTGCGAATCGGTTAAGTCGTTTCCGAGAAAACGCAAATTACATATTCCATCCGCACAAGTCATTTCCAGAATGACCCAACCTAAAATTATCCTCTATCTCGGAAACTGTGAGTGCTAGGTAGACAACACGAGTATGGAATTGTAGATATTATTATTGGCTTTCAAACGAATCAATCCGATTGCGTATCGGTTAAATCGTTTCCGAGAAAAACGAAAATTACATATTCCACCAGCACAAGTCACTTCCAGAATGACCCAACATAAAATTATTCTATATCTCGGAAACCGAGATTGCTATGTAGACAAAACAAGTATGGGATTGTAGACATTATTTTTGGCTTTCATGCGAATCAATACTATTATGAATCGGTTTAGTCGTTTCCGAGAAAAACGAAAATTACATATTCCATCCGCACAAGTCACTTCCAGAATGACCCAACCTAATAATAATCTATATCTCGGAAATGGTGAGTGCTAGGTAGACAAAACAAGTATTATATTGTAGATATTATTATTGGCTTTCAAGCGAATCAATCCGATTGCGAATCGGTTAAGTCGTTTACGAGAAAAACGAAAATTACCTATTTAATCTGCACCAGTCACTTCCAGAATGACCCAACATTAAATTATTCTATATCTCGGAAACTGTGAGTGCTAGGTAGACAAACCCAGTATGGAATTGTAGATATTATTATTGGCTTTCAAATGAATTAATCCGATTGCGAATCGTTTTAGTCGTTTCCGAGAAAGCCAAAAATTACCTATTCCACCCGCACAAATCACTTCTAGAATGACCCAACATAAAATTATTCTATATCTCGGAAACTGTTAGTGCTATGTAGGCAAAACCAGTGTGGGATTGTAGACATTATTATTGGCTTCCAAACGAATCAATACTATTGTGAATCGGTTAAGTCGTTTCCGAGAAAAAGAAAATTACATATTCCATCCGCACAAATCATTTCCAGAATGACCCAACCTAAAATTATTCTCTATCTCGGAAACTGTGAGTGCCAGGTAGACAACACGAGTATGGGATTGTAGATATTGTTATTGGCTTTCAAACGAATCAATCCGATTGCGAATCGGTTAAGTCGTTTCCGAGAAAAAGGAAAATTACATATTCCACCAGCACAAGTCACTTCCAGAATGACCCAACATAAAATTATTCTATATGTACTGTGAGTGATAGGTAGACAAGGCGAGTATGGGACTGTAGACATTATTATTGGCTTTCAAACGAAACAATCTGATTTCGAATCGGTTAAGTCGTTTCCGAGAAAAACGAAAATTACATATTCCATCCGCACAAGTCACTTCCAGAATGACCCAACCTAAAAATAATCTATATCTCGGAAACGGTGAGTGCAAGGTATACAAAATCAGTATGTAATTGTATATACTATTATTGGCTTTCAAATGCATCAATCCGATTGCAAATCGGTTAAATCGTTTCCGAGAAAAACGAAAATTACATATTCCATCCGCACAAGTCACTTGCAGAATGACCCAACCTAAAAATAATAAAACTCGGAAACGGTGAGTCCTAGGTAGACAAAACGAGTATAAAATTGTAGATATTATTATTGGCTTTCAAACGAATCAATCCGATTGCGAATCGGTTAACTAATTTCCGAGAAAGACGAAAATTACATATTCCATCCGCACAAGTCACTTCCAGAATGACCCAACCTTAAATTATTCTCTATCTCGGAAACTGTGAGTGCTAGGTAGACAAGGCAAGTATGTAATTGTAGATATTATTATTGGCTTTCAAATGAATCAATCCGATTGCGAATCGTTTTAGTCGTTTCCGAAAAAGACGAAAATTACATATTCCACCCGCACAAATCACTTCCAGAATGACCCAACATAAAATTATTCTATATCTCGGAAACTGTGAGTGCTATGTAGACAAAACCAGTGTGGGATTGTAGACAATATTATTGGCTTTCAAGCGAATCAATACTATTGTGAATCGGTTAAGTTGTTTGCGAGAAAACGAAAATTATATATTCCATCCGCACAAGTCATTTCCAGAATGACCCAACCTAAAATTATTCTCTATCTCGGAAACTGTGAGCGCTAGGTAGACAACACGACTATGGAATTGTAGATATTATTATTGGCTTTCAAACGAATCAATCCGATTGCGTATCGGTTAAGTCGTTTCCGAGAAAAACGAAAATTACATATTCCATCCGCACAAGTCACTTCCAGAATGACTCAACCTAAAAATAAACTATATCTCGGAAACGGTAAGTCCTAGGTAGACAAAACGAGTATGGAAATGTAGATATTATTATTGGCTTTCAAATGAATCAATCCGATTTCAAATCGGTTAAGTCGTTTCCGAGAAAACGAAAATTATCTATTTTAACTGCTCCAGTCACTTCCAGAATGACCCAACATTAAATTATTCTATATCTCGGAAACGGCTTTCAAACGAATCAATCCGATTGCAAATCGGTTAAGTCGTTTCCGAGAAGAACAAAATTTACATATTCCATCCGCACAAGTCACTTCCAGAATGACCCAACCTAAAAATAATCTATATCTCGGAAACGGTGTGTCCTAAGTAGACAAAACGAGTATGGAATTGTAGATATTATTATTGGCTTTCAAACGAATCAATCCGATTGCGAATTGGTTAAGTGGTTTCCGAGAAAACGAAAATTACATATTCCATCCGCACAAATCACTTCCAGAATGACCCAACATAAAATTATTCTATATCTCGCAAACTGTGAGTGCTACTTAGACAACACGTGTATGGAAATGTAGATATTATTATTGGCTTTCAAACGAATCAATCCGATTGCAAATAGTTTAAGTCGTTTCCGAGAAAAACGAAAATTACATATTCCATCCGCACAAGTCACTTCCAGAATGACCCAACATAAAATTATTCTATATATCGGAAACTGTGAGTGCTAGGTAGACAAAACGAAAATGGAATTGTAGATATTATTATTGGCTTTCAAACGAATCAATCCGATTGCAAATCGGTTAGGTCGTTTCCGAG
This sequence comes from Stomoxys calcitrans, assembly GCF_963082655.1. NCBI lineage: Eukaryota > Metazoa > Arthropoda > Insecta > Diptera > Muscidae > Stomoxys > Stomoxys calcitrans. The sequence continues at coordinate 151,091,056 of NC_081553.1, read as the reverse complement.
AAAAAAGGAAATTACATATTCCACCCGCACAAGTCACTTCCAGAATGACCCTATATAAAATTATTCTATATCTCGGAAACTGTGAGTGCTATGTAGACAATCCCAGTATGGAACTGTAGATATTATTATTGGCTTTCAAACGAATCAATCCGATTGCGAATTGGTTAAGTGGTTTCCGAGAAAAAGGAAATTACATATTCCACCCGCACAAGTCACTTCCAGAATGACCCTATATAAAATTATTCTATATCTCGGAAACTGTGAGTGCTATGTAGACAATCCCAGTATGGAACTGTAGATATTATTATTGGCTGTCAAACGAATCAATCCGATTGCGAATCGTTTTAGTCGTTTCCGAAAAAGACGAAAATTACATATTCCACCCGCACAAATCACTTCCAGAATGACCCAACATAAAATTATTCTATATCTCGGAAACTGTGAGTGCTATGTAGACAAAACCAGTGTGGGATTGTAGACAATATTATTGGCTTTCAAGTGAATCAATACTATTGTGAATCGGTTAAGTTGTTTGCGAGAAAACGAAAATTATATATTCCATCCGCACAAGTCATTTCCAGAATGACCCAACCTAAAATTATTCTCTATCTCGGAAACTGTGAGCGCTAGGTAGACAACACGACTATGGAATTGTAGATATTATTATTGGCTTTCAAACGAATCAATCCGATTGCGTATCGGTTAAGTCGTTTCCGAGAAAAACGAAAATTACATATTCCATCCGCACAAGTCACTTCCAGAATGACTCAACCTAAAAATAAACTATATCTCGGAAACGGTAAGTCCTAGGTAGACAAAACGAGTATGGAAAAGTAGATATTATTATTGGCTTTCAAATGAATCAATCCGATTTCAAATCGGTTAAGTCGTTTCCGAGAAAACGAAAATTATCTATTTTAACTGCTCCAGTCACTTCCAGAATGACCCAACATTAAATTATTCTATATCTCGGAAACGGCTTTCAAACGAATCAATCCGATTGCAAATCGGTTAATAGTTTAAGTCGTTTCCGAGAAAAACGAAAATTACATATTCCATCCGCACAAGTCACTTCCAGAATGACCCAACATAAAATTATTCTATATATCGGAAAGTGTGAGTGCTAGGTAGACAAAACGAAAATGGAATTGTAGATATTATTATTGGCTTTCAAACGAATCAATCCGATTGCAAATCGGTTAGGTCGTTTCCGAGAAAAAAGGAAATTACATATTCCACCCGCACAAGTCACTTCCAGAATGACCCTATATAAAATTATTCTATATCTCGGAAACTGTGAGTGCTATGTAGACAATCCCAGTATGGAACTGTAGATATTATTATTGGCTGACAAACGAATCAATCCGATTGCGAATCGGTTAAGTCGTTTCCGAGAAAAACGAAAATTACATATTCCACCCGCACAAGTCACTTCCAGTATGACCCAACATAAAATTATTCTATATCTCGGAAACTGTGATTGCTATGTAGAGAAAACCAGTATGGGATTGTAGACATTATTTTTGGATTTCATACGAATCAATACGATTGTGAATCGGTTAAGTCGTTTCCGAGAAAAAACGAAAAGTACATATTCCATCCGCACAAGTCACTTCCAGAATGATCCAACCTAAAAATAATCTATATCTTGGAAACTGTGAGTGCTAGGTAGACAAGGCTAGTATGGAATTGTAGATATTATTATTGGCTTTCAAACGAATCAATCCGATTGCAAATCGGTTAAGTAGTTTCCGAGAAAAACGAAAATTACAAATTCCACCCGCACAAGTCACTTCCAGAATGACCTAACATAAAATTATTCTATATCTCGGAAAAAACGGAAAAAAACGAAAATTACATATTCCAACCGCACAAGTCACTTCCAGAATGACTCAACCTAAAAATAATCTATATCTCGGAAACGGTAAGTCCTAGGTAGACAAAACGAGTATGGGATTGTAGATATTATTATTGGATTTCAAACGACTCAATCCGATTGCGAAGCAGTTAATTAGTTTCCGAGAAAAACGAAAATTACAAATTCCACCCGCACAAGTCACTTCCAGAATGACCTAACATAAAATTATTCTATATCTCGGAAACGGTGAGTGCTAAGTAGACAAGCCCAGTATGAAATTGTAGATATTATTATTGGCTTTCAAACAAATCATTCCGATTGCGAATCGGTTAAGTCGTTTCCGAGAAAAACGAAAATTACATATTCCACCCGCACAAGTCACTTCCAGAATGACCCAACCTAAAAATAATCTATATCTCGGAAACGGTGTGTCCTAGGTAGACAAAACGAGTAAGGAATTGTAGATATTATTATTGGTTTTCAAATGAATCAATCCGATTGCAAATCGGTTAAGTCGTTTCCAAGAAAACGAACATTATCTATTTTAACTGCTCCAGTCACTTCCAGAATGACCCAACACTAAATTATTCTTTATCTCGGAAACGGCTTTCAAACGAATCAATCCGATTGCAAATCGGTTAAGTCGTTTCCGAGAAAAACAAAAATTACAAATTCCATCCGCACAAGTCACTTCCAGAATGACCCAACCTAAAAATAATCTATATCTCGGAAACGGTGTGTCCTAGGTAGACAAAACGAGTAAGGAATTGTAGATATTATTATTGGCTTTCAAACGAATCAATCCGATTGCGAATCGGTTAAGTGGTTTCCGAGAAAACGAAAATTACATATTCCATCCGCACAAATCACTTCCAGAATGACCCAACATAAAATTATTCTATATCTCCCAAACTGTGAGTGCTACTTAGACAACACGAGTATGGAAATGTAGATATTATTATTGGATTTCAAACGAATCAATCCGATTGCGAAGCAGTTAATTAGTTTCCGAGAAAAACGAAAATTACAAATTCCACCCGCACAAGTCACTTCCAGAATGACCTAACATAAAATTATTCTATATCTCGGACACGGTGAGTGCTAAGTAGACAAGCCCAGTATGAAATTGTAGATATTATTATTGGCTTTCAAACAAATCATTCCGATTGCGAATCGGTTAAGTCGTTTCCGAGAAAAACGAAAATTACATATTCCACCCGCACAAGTCACTTCCAGTATGACCCAACATAAAATTATTCTATATCTCGGAAACTGTGATTGCTATGTAGACAAAACCAGTATGGGATTGTAGACATTATTTTTGGATTTCATACGAATCAATACGATTGTAAATCGGTTAAGTCGTTTCCGAGAAAAAACGAAAAGTACATATTCCATCCGCACAAGTCACTTCCAGAATGATCCAACCTAAAAATAATCTATATCTTGGAAACTGTGAGCGCTAGGTAGACAAGGCTAGTATGGAATTGTAGATATTATTATTGGCTTTCAAACGAATCAATCCGATTGCAAATCGGTTAAGTAGTTTCCGAGAAAAACGAAAATTACAAATTCCACCCGCACAAGTCACTTCCAGAATGACCTAACATAAAATTATTCTATATCTCGGAAAAAACGGAGAAAAACGAAAATTACATCTTCCAACCGCACAAGTCACTTCCAGAATGACTCAACCTAAAAATAATCTATATCTCGGAAACGGTAAGTCCTAGGTAGACACAACGAGTATGGGATTGTAGATATTATTATTGGTTTTCAAATGAATCAATCCGATTGCAAATCGGTTAAGTCGTTTCCGAGAAAACGAACATTATCTATTTTAACTGCTCCAGTCACTTCCAGGATGACCCAACATTAAATTATTCTTTATCTCGGAAACGGCTTTCAAACGAATCAATCCGATTGCAAATAGTTTAAGTCGTTTCCGAGAAAAACGAAAATTACAAATTCCACCCGCACAAGTAACTCCAGAATGACCTAACATATAATTATTCTATATCTCGGAAACGGTGTGTCCTAGGTAGACAAAACGAGTATGGAATTGTAGATATTATTATTGGCTTTCAAACGAATCAATCCGATTGCGAATTGGTTAAGTCGTTTCCGAGAAAACGAAAATTACATATTCCATCCGCACAAATCACTTCCAGAATGACCCAACATAAAATTATTCTATATCTCCCAAACTGTGAGTGCTACTTAGACAACACGAGTATGGAAATGTAGATATTATTATTGGCTTTCAAACGAATCAATCCGATTGCAAATAGTTTAAGTCGTTTCCGAGAAAAACGAAAATTACATATTCCATCCGCACAAGTCACTTCCAGAATGACGCAACATAAAATTATTCTATATATCGGAAACTGTGAGTGCTAGGTAGCCAAACCCATTATGGAATTGTAGATATTAGTATTGGCTTTCAAACGAATCAATCCGATTGCAAATCGGTTAGGTCGTTTCCGAGAAAAAAGGAAATTACATATTCCACCCGCACAAGTCACTTCCAGAATGACCCAACATAAAATTATTCTATATCTCGGAAACTGTGAGTGCTATGTAGACAAACCCAGTATGGAACTGTAGATATTATTATTGGCTGTCAAACGAATCAATCCGATTGCGAATCGGTTAAGTCGTTTCCGAGAAAAAAGAAAATTACATATTCCACCCGCACAAGTCACTTCCAGAATGACCCAACATAAAATAATTCTATATCCCGGAAACTGAGATTGCTATGTAGACAAGGCAAGTATGGAATAGTAGATATTATTATTGGCTTTCAAACGAATCAATCCGATTGCGAATTGTTTTAGTCGTTTCCGAGAAAGACGAAAATTACATATTCCACCCGCACAAATCACTTCCAGTATGACCCAACATAAAATTATTCTATATCTCGGAAACTGTGATTGCTATGTAGACAAAACCAGTATGGGATTGTAGACATTATTATTGGCTTTCAAACGAATCAATCCGATTGCGAATCGGTTAAGTCGTTTCCGAGAAAAAAGAAAATTACAAATTCCACCCGCACAAGTCACTTTCAGAATGACCTAACATAAAATTATTCTATATCTCGGAAACGGTGAGTGCTAAGTAGACAAGCCCAGTATGGAATTGTAGATATTATTATTGGCTTTCAAACGAATCAATCCGATTGCGAATCGGTTAAGTCGTTTCCGAGAAAAAAGAAAATTACATATTCCACCCGCACAAGTCACTTCCAGAATGACCCAACATAAAATAATTCTATATCCCGGAAACTGAGATTGCTATGTAGACAAGGCAAGTATGGAATAGTAGATATTATTATTGGCTTTCAAACGAATCAATCCGATTGCGAATTGTTTTAGTCGTTTCCGAGAAAGACGAAAATTACATATTCCACCCGCACAAATCACTTCCAGAATGACCCAACCTAAAATAATTCTATATCTCGGAAACTGTGAGTGCCATGTAGGCAAAACCAGTGCGGGATTGTAGACATTATTATTGGCTTTCAAACGAATCAATCCGATTGCAAATCGGTTAAGTCGTTTCCGAGAAAAACGAAAATTACATATTCCATCCGCACAAGTCATTTCCAGAATGACACAACCTAAAATTATTCTATATCTCGGAAACTGAGATTGCTATGTAGACAAGGCAAGTATGGAATTGTAGATATTATTATTGGCTTTCAAACGAATCAATCCGATTGCGAATCGGTTAAGTCGTTTCCGAGAAAAACGAAAATTATCTATTTTATCTGCACCAGTCACTTCCAGAATGACCCAACCTAAAAATTATCTATATCTCGGAAACGGTGAGTGCTAGGTAGACAAAACAATTATGGAATTGTAGATATTATTATTGGCTTTCAAGCGAATCAATCCGATTGCGAATCGGTTAAGTCGTTTACGAGAAAAACGAAAATTATCTTTTTTAACTGCTCCAGTCACTTCCAGAATGACCCAACATTAAATTATTCTATATCTTGGAAACGGCTTTCAAACGAATCAATCCGATTGCGAATCGGTTAAGTCGTTTCCGAGAAAAACGAAAATTACATATTCCACCCGCACAAGTCACTTCCAGTATGACCCAACATAAAATTATTCTATATCTCGGAAACTGTGATTGCTATGTAGACAAAACCAGTATGGGATTGTAGACATTATTATTGGCTTTCAAACGAATCAATCCGATTGCAAATCGGTTAAGTCGTTTCCGAGAAAAACGAAAATTACAAATTCCACCGCACAAGTCACTTCTAGAATGACCTAACATAAAATTATTCTATATCGGAAACGGTGAGTGCTAGGTAGACAAGCCCAGTATGGAATTGTAGATATTATTATTGGCTTTCAAAAGAATCAATCCGATTGTGCTTCGGTTAAGTCGTTTCCGAGAAAAACGAAAATTACATATTCCACCCGCACAAGTCACTTCCAGAATGACCCAACATAAAATTATTCTATATCTCGGAAACTGAGATTGCTATGTAGACAAGACAAGTATGAAATAGTAGATATTATTATTGGCTTTCAAACGAATCAATCCGATTGCGAATCGGTTAAGTCGTTTCCGAGAAAAACGAAAATTACATATTCCATCCGCACAAGTCACTTCCAGAATGACCCATCCTAATAATAATCTATATCTCGGAAACGGTGAGTGCTAGGTAGACAAAACAAGTATTATATTGTAGATATTATTATTGGCTTTCAAGCGAATCAATCCGATTGTGAATCGGTTAAGTCGTTTACGAGAAAAACGAAAATTGCCTATTTAATCTGCACCAGTCACTTCCAGAATGACCCAACAATTAATTATTCTATATCTCGGAAACGGTGAGTGCTAGGTAGACAGAACCAGTATGCGATTGTAGATATTATTATTGGCTTTCAAACGAATTAATCCGATTGCAAATCGGTTAAGTCGTTTCCGAGAAAAACGGAAATTATCTATTTTATCTGCACCAGTCACTTCCAGAATGACCCAACCTAAAAATTATCTATATCTCGGAAACGGTGAGTGCTAGGTAGACAAAACAATTATGGAATTGTAGATATTATTAATGGCTTTCAAACGAATCAATCCGATTGCGAATCGGTTAGTGGTTTCCGAGAAAACGAAAATTACATATTCCATCCGCACAAGTCATTTCCAGAATGACCCAACCTAAAATTATTCTCTATCTCGGAAACTGTGAGTGCTAGGTAGACAACACGAGTATGGAGTTGTAGATATTATTCATGGCTTTCAAACGAATCAATCCGATTGCGTATCGGTTAAGTCGTTTCCGAGAAAAACGAAAATTACATATTCCACCAGCACAAGTCACTTACAGAATGACCCAACATAAAATTATTCTATATCTCGGAAACCGAGATTGCTATGTAGACAAAACGAGTATGGGATTGTAGACATTATTTTTGGCTTTCATACGAATCAATACTATTATGAATCGGTTAAGTCGTTTCCGAGAAAAACGAAAATTACATATTCCATCCGCACAAGTCACTTCCAGAATGACCCAACCTAATAATAATCTATATCTCGGAAACGGTGAGTGCTAGGTAGACAAAACAAGTATTATATTTTAGATATTATTATTGGTTTTCAAGCGAATCAATCCGATTGCGAATCGGTTAAGTCGTTTACGAGAAAAACGAAAATTACCTATTTAATCTGCACCAGTCACTTCCAGAATGACCCAACAATTAATTATTATATATCTCGGAAACCGTGAGTGCTAGGTAGACATAACCAGTATGCGATTGTAGATATTATTATTGGCTTTCAAACGAATCAATCCGATTGCAAATCGGTTAAGTCGTTTTCGAGAAAAACGAAAATTACATATTCCATCCGCACAAATCACTTCCAGAATGACCCAACCTAAAAATAATCTATATCTCGGAAACGGTGTGTCCTAGGTAGACAAAACGAGTATGGAATTGTAGATATTATTATTGGCTTTCAAACGAATCAATCCGATTGCGAATCGGTTAAGTGGTTTCCGAGAAAACGAAAATTACATATTCCATCCGCACAAATCACTTCCAGAATGACCCAACATAAAATTATTCTATATCTCGGAAACTGTGAGTGCTATGTAGGCAAAACGAGTATGGAATTGTAGATATTATTATTGGCTTTCAAACGAATCAATCCGATTGCGAATCGGTTAAGTGGTTTCCGAGAAAACGAAAATTACATATTCCATCCGCACAAGTCATTTCCAGAATGACCCAACCTAAAATTATTCTCTATCTCGGAAACTGTGAGTGCTAGGTAGACAACACGAGTATGGAATTGTAGGTATTATTAATGGCTTTCAAACGAATCAATCCGATTGCATATCGGTTAAGTCGTTTCCGAGAAAAACGAAAATTACATATTCCACTAGCACAAGTCACTTCCAGAATGACCCAACATAAAAATTATTCTATATCTCGGAAACCGAGATTGCTATGTAGACAAAACGAGTATGGTATGCGATTGTAGATATTATTATTGGATTTCAAAGGAATCAATACTATTGTGAATCGGTTAAGTCGTTTCCGAGAAAACGAAAATTACATATTCCATCCGCACAAGACATTTCCAGAATGACCCAATCTAAAATTATTCTCTATCTCGGAAACTGTGAGTGCTATGTAGGCAAAACAAGTATGGAATTGTAGATATTGTTATTGGCTTTCAAGAGAATCAATCCGATTGCGAATCGGTTAAGTCGTTTACGAGAATGACGAAAATTAAATATTCCACCCGCACAAGTCACTTCCAGAATGACCCAACATAAAATTATTCTATATCTCGGAAACTGTAAGTGCTATGTAGGCAAAATTAGTGTGGGATTGTAGATATTATTATTGGCTTTCAAACGAATCAATACTATTGTGAATCGGTTAAGTCGTTTCCGAGAAAACGAAAATTACATATTCCATCCGCACAAGTCATTTCCAGAATGACCCAACCTAAAATTATTCTCTATCTCGGAAACTGTGAGTGCTAGGTAGACAAGGCGAGTATGGAATTGTAGATATTATTATTGGCTTTCAAACGAATCAATCCGATTGCAAATAGTTTAAGTCGTTTCCGAGAAAAACGAAAATTACATATTCCATCCGCACAAGTCACTTCCAGAATGACCCAACCTAAAATTATTCTATATATCGGAAACTGTGAGTGCTAGGTAGACAAACCCAGTATGGAATTGTAGATATTATTATTGGCTTTCAAACGAATCAATCCGATTGCAAATCGGTTAGGTCGTTTCCGAGAAAACAGGAAATTACATATACCACCCGCACAAGTCACTTCCAGAATGACCCAATATAAAATTATTCTATATCTCGGAAACTGTGAGTGCTATGTAGACAAACCCAGTATGGAATTGTAGATATTATTATTGGCTTTCAAACGAATCAATCCGCACAAGTCACTTCCAGTATGACCCAACATAAAATTATTCTATATCTCGGAAACTGTGATTGCTATGTAGACAAAACCAGTATGGGATTGTAGACATTATTTTTGGATTTCATACGAATCAATACGATTGTGAATCGGTTAAGTCGTTTCCGAGAAAAAACGATAAGTACATATTCCATCCGCACAAGTCACTTCCAGAATGATCCAACCTAAAAATAATCTATATCTCGGAAACTGTGAGTGCTAGGTAGACAAGGCTAGTATGGAATTGTAGATATTATTATTAGCTTTCAAACGAATCAATCCGATTGCAAATCGGTTAAGTCGTTTTCGAGAAAAACGAAAATTACATATTCCATCCGAACAAGTCACTTCCAGAATGACCCAACTTAAAATTATTCTATATCTAGGAAACGGTGAGTGCCATGTAGGCAAAACCAGTGTGGGATTGTAGACATTATTATTGGCTTTCAAACGAATCAATCAGATTGCAAATCGGTTAAGTCGTTTCCGAGAAAAACGAAAATTACATATTCCATCCGCATAAGTCATTTCCAGAATGACCCAACCTAAAATTATTCTTTATCTCGGAAACTGAGATTGCTATGTAGACAAGGCAAGTATGGAATAGTAGATATTATTATTGGCTTTCAATTCTATATCTCGGAAACTGTGAGTGCTATGTAGACAAACCCAGTATGGAATTGTAGATATTATTATTGGCTTTCAAACGAATCAATCCGCACAAGTCACTTCCAGTATGACCCAACATAAAATTATTCTATATCTCGGAAACTGTGATTGCTATGTAGACAAAACCAGTATGGGATTGTAGACATTATTTTTGGATTTCATACGAATCAATACGATTGTGAATCGGTTAAGTCGTTTCCGAGAAAAAACGATAAGTACATATTCCATCCGCACAAGTCACTTCCAGAATGATCCAACCTAAAAATAATCTATATCTCGGAAACTGAGATTGCTATGTAGACAAGGCAAGTATGGAATAGTAGATATTATTATTCGCTTTCAAACGAATCAATCCGATTGCGAATCGTTTTAGTCGTTTCCGAGAAAGACGAAAATTACATATTCCACCCGCACAAATCACTTCCAGAATGACCCAACCTAAAATTATTCTATATCTCGGAAACTGTGAGTGCCATGTAGACAAAACCAGTATGGGATTGTAGACATTATTTTTGGATTTCATACGAATCAATACGATTGTGAATCGGTTAAGTCGTTTCCGAGAAAAAACGATAAGTACATATTCTATCCGCACAAGTCACTTCCAGAATGATCCAACCTTAAAATAATCTATATCTCGGAAACTGTGAGTGCTAGGTAGAAAAGGCTAGTATGGAATTGTAGATATTATTATTGGCTTTCAAACGAATCAATCCGATTGCAAATCGGTTAAGTCGTTTTCGAGAAAAACGAAAATTACATATTCCATCCGCATAAGTCACTTCCAGAATGACCCAACCTAAAACTATTCTCTGTCTGGGAAACTGTGAGTGCTAGGTAGATAAGGCAAGTATGAAATTGTAGATATTATTATTGGCTTTCAAACGAATCAATCCGATTGCAAATCGGTTAAGTCGTTTTCGAGAAAAACGAAAATTACATATTCCATCCGCATAAGTCACTTCCAGAATGACCCAACCTAAAACTATTCTCTGTCTGGGAAACTGTGAGTGCTAGGTAGATAAGGCAAGTATGAAATTGTAGATATTATTATTGGATTTCAAACGAATCAATCCGATTGCAAATCGGTTAAGTCATTTCCGAGAAAAACGAAAATTACAAATTCCACCCGCACAAGTCACTTCCAGAATGACCTAACATAAAATTATTCTATATCTCGGAAACGGTGAGTGCTAGGTAGACAAGCCCAGTATGGAATTGTAGATATTATTATTGGCTTTCAAACGAATCAATCCGTTTGCGAATCGGTTAAGTCGTTTCCGAGAAAAACGAAAATTACATATTCCACCCGCACAAGTCACTTCCAGAATGACCCACCATAAAATAATTCTATATCTCGGAAACTGAGATTGCTATGTAGACAAGGCGAGTATGGAATAGTAGATATTATTATTGGCTTTCAAACGAATCAATCCGATTGCTAATCGTTTTAGTCGTTTCCGAGAAAGACGAAAATTACATATTCCACCCGCACAAATCACTTCCAGAATGACCCAACCTAAAATTATTCTATATCTCGGAAACTGTGAGTGCCATGTAGGCAAAACCAGTGTGGGATTGTAGACATTAATATTGGCTTTCAAACGAATCAATCCGATTGCAAATCGGTTAAGTCGTTTCCAAGAAAAACGAAAATTACATATTCCATCCGCATAAGTCATTTCCAGAATGACCCAACCTAAAATTATTCTTTATCTCGGAAACTGAGATTGCTATGTAGACAAGGCAAGTATGGAATAGTAGATATTATTATTGGCTTTCAAACGAATCAATCCGATTGCGAATCGGTTAAGTCGTTTCCGAGAAAAGCGAAAATTACCTATTTTATCTGCACCAGTCACTTCCAGAATGACCCAACCTAAAATTGTTCTCTATCTCGGAAAATGTGAGTGCTAGGTAGACAAAATAAGTATGGAATTGTAGATATTATTATTGACTTTCAAGCGAATCAATCCGATTGTGAATCGGTTAAGTCGTTTACGAGAAAAACCAAAATTATCTTTTTTAACTGCTCCAATCACTTCCAGAATGACCCAACATTAAATTATTCTATATCTCGGAAACGGCTTTCAAACGAATCAATCCGATTGCAAATCGGTTAAGTCGTTTCCGAGAAAAACGAAAATTACAAATTCCACCGCACAAGTCACTTCCAGAATGACCTAACATAAAATTATTCTATATCTCGGAAACGGTGAGTGCTAGGTAGACAAACCCAGTATGGAATTGTAGATATTATTATTGGCTTTCAAAAGAATCAATCCGATTGCGAATCGGTTAAGTCGTTTACGAGAAAAACGAAAATTATCTTTTTTAACTGCTCCAGTCACTTCCAGAATGACCCAACATTAAATTATTCTATATCTCGGAAACGGCTTTCAAACGAATCAATCCGATTGCAAATCGGTTAAGTCGTTTCCGAGAAACGCGAAAATTACAAATTCCACCGCACAAGTCACTTCCAGAATGACCTAACCTAAAATTGTTCTCTATCTCGGAAAATGTGAGTGCTAGGTAGACAAAATAAGTATGGAATTGTAGATATTATTATTGGCTTTCAAGCGAATCAATCCGATTGCGAATCGGTTAAGTCGTTTACGAGAAAAACGAAAATTATCTTTTTTAACTGCTCCAGTCACTTCCAGAATGACCCAACATTAAATTATTCTATATCTCGGAAACGGCTTTCAAACGAATCAATCCGATTGCAAATCGGTTAAGTCGTTTCCGAGAAAAACGAAAATTACAAATTCCACCGCACAAGTCACTTCCAGAATAACCTAACATAAAATTATTCTATATCTCGGAAACGGTGAGTGCTAGGTAGACAAGCCCAGTATGGAATTGTAGATATTATTATTGGCTTTCAAAAGAATCAATCCGATTGCACTTCCGTTAAGTCGTTTCCGAGAAAAACGAAAATACATATTCCACCCGCACAAGTCACTTCCAGAATGACCCAACATAAAATTATTCTATATCTCGGAAACTGAGATTGCTATGTAGACAAGGCAAGTATGAAATAGTAGATATTATTATTGGCTTTCAAACGAATCAATCCGATTGCGAATCGGTTAAGTCGTTTCCGAGAAAAACGAAAATTATCTATTTTATCTGCACCAGTCACTTCCAGAATGACCCAACCTAAAAATTATTTACATCTCGGAAACTGTGAGTGCTAGGTAGACAAAACGAGTATGGAATTGTAGATATTATTATTGGCTTTCAAGCGAATCAATCCGATTGCGAATCAGTTAAGTCGTTTACGAGAAGAACGAAAATTATCTATTTTAACGGCTCCAGTCACTTCCAGAATGACCCAACATTAAATTATTCTATATCTCGGAAACGGCTTTCAAACGAATCAATCCGATTGCAAATCGGTTAAGTCGTTTCCGAGAAAAACGAAAATTACATATTCCATCCGCACAAGTCACTTCCAGAATGACCCAACGGGTGAGGGATTGTAGATATTATTTTTGGCTTTCAAACGAATCAATCCGATTGCAAATCGGTTAAGTCGTTTCCGAGAAAAACGAAAATTACATATTCCATCCGAACAAGTCACTTCCAGAATGACCCAACATAAAATTATTCTATATATCGGAAACGGTGAGTGCTAGGTAGACAAAACGAGTATGGAATTGTAGATATAATTATTGGCTTTCAAACGAATCAATCCGATTGCAAATCGGTTAAGTCGTTTCCGAGAAAAACGAAAATTACATATTCCACCCGCACCAGTCACTTCCAGAATGACCCAATATAAAATTATTCTATATCTCGGAAACTGTGAGTGCTATGTAGACAAACCCAGTATTGAATTGTAGATATTATTATTGGCTTTCAAACGAATCAATCCGATTGCGAATCGGTTAAGTCGTTTCCGAGAAAAACGAAAATTACATATTCCACCCGCACAAGTCACTTCCAGTATGACCCAACATAAAATTATTCTATATCTCGGAAACTGTGATTGCTATGTAGACAAAACCAGTGTAGGATTGTAGACATTATTTTTGGCTTTCATACGAATCAATATGATTGTGAATCGGTTAAGTCGTTTCCGAAAAAAAACGAAAAGTACATATTCTATCCGCACAAGTCACTTCCAGAATGATCCAACCTAAAAATAATCTATATCTCGGAAACTGTGAGTGCTAGGTAGACAAGGCAAGTATGGAATAGTAGATATTATTATTGGCTTTCAAACGAATAAATCGGATTGCAAATCGGTTAACTCATTTCCGAGAAAAACGAAAATTACAAATTCCACCCGCACAAGTCACTTCCAGAATGACCTAACATATAATTATTCTATATCTCGGAAACGGTGAGTGCTAGGTAGACAAGCCCAGTATGGAATTGTAGATATTATTATTAACTTTCAAACGAATCAATCCGATTGCAAATCGGTTAAGTCGTTTCCGAGAAAAACGAAAATTACATATTTCCTCCTTACAAGTCACTTCCAGAATGACCCAACATAAAATTATTCTCTATCTCGGAAACTGAGATTGCTATGTAGACAAGGCTAGTATGGAATAGTAGATATTATTATTGGCTTTCAAACGAGTCAATCCGATTGCGAATCGGTTAAGTCGTTTCGGAGAAACACGAAAATTACATATTCCACCCGCACAAATCACTTCCAGAATGACCCAACATAAAATTATTCTATATCTCGGAAACTGTGAGTGCTAGGTTGACAGCACGAGTATGGAATTGTAGATATTATTATTGGCTTTGAAACGAATCAATCCGATTGCAAATAGGTTAAATCATTTCCGAGAAAAACGAAAATTACATATTCCATCCGCATAAGTCACTTCCAGAATGACCCAACATAAATTTATTGTGAGCGCTAGGTAGACCAACCCAGTATGGAGTTGTAGATATTATTATTGGCTTTCAAACGAATCAACCCGATTGCAAATCGGTTAGGTCGTTTCCGAGAAAAAAGGAAATTACATATTCCACCCGCACAAGTCACTTCCAGAATGACCCAACATAAAATTATTCTATATCTCGGAAACTGTGAGTGCTATGTAGACAAAACCAGTATAAGATTGTAGACATTATTTTTGGCTTTCATACGAATCAATCCGATTGCGAATCGGTTAAGTCGTTTTCGAGAAAAACGAAAATTACATTTTTCATCCGCACAAGTCACTTCCAGAATGACCCAACCTAAAATTATTCTCTATCTGGGAAACTGTGAGTGCTACGTACATAAGGCAAGTATGGAATTGTAGACATTATTATTTTATTTCAAACGAATCTATCCGATTGCGAATCGGTTAAGTCGTTTCCGAGAAAAACGAAAATTACATATTCCACCCGCACAAGTCACTTCCAGAATGACCCACCATAAAATAATTCTATATCTCGGAAACTGAGATTGCTATGTAGACAAGGCGAGTATGGAATAGTAGATATTATTATTGGCTTTCAAACGAGTCAATCCGATTGCGAATCGGTTAAGTCGTTTCGGAGAAACACGAAAATTACATATTCCAACCGCACAAGTCACTTCCAGAATGGCCCAACATAAAATTATTCTACAGGGTGGCTGATGAAAGCCGCTACCAAAAAAAAATGTAATAACTTTTTTTCTATTTAATAATAATAATTTAATAATTAATTTAATTAATTAATTAATTAATTTAATTAATAATAATTTAATAATTAATTTAATAATTTAATTTAACATGAATAAAAGAAAAATGTATTCCATACACCGAAAAAAAAATGTAGCAATATTCATCATTGTAGCAATATTCATCAGCCACCCTGTATATCTCGGAAACTGTGAGTGCTATGTAGACAAAACCAATATGGGACTGTAGACATCATTATCGCTTTCAAACGAATCAATCCGATTGCAAATCGGTTAAGTCGTTTCCGAGAAAAACGAAAATTACATATTCTATCTGCACAAGTCACTTCCAGAATGACCCAACCTAAAAATTATCTATATCTCGGAAACTATGAGTACTATGTAGACAAAACCAGTATGGAATTGTATATTTTACTATTAGATTTTAAACGAATCAATCCGATTGCGAATAGGTTAAGTCGTTTCTGAGAAACACGAAAATTACATATTCCAACCGCAAAAGTAACTTCCAGAATGGCCCAACATAAAATTATTCTATATCTCGGAAACTGTGAGCGCTATGTAGACAAAAACAGTATGGAATTGTAGATATTATTATTGGCTTTCAAACGAATCAATCCGATTGCGAATCGGTTAAGTCGTTTCCGAGAAAAACGAAAATTACCTATTTCCTCTGCACCAGTCACTTCCAGAATGACCCAACATAAAATTATTCTATATCTCGGAGACGGTGAGTGCTAGGTGGACAAAGCGAGTATGGAATTGTAGATATTATTATTGGCTTTCAAACGAATCAATCCGCACAAGTCACTTCCAGTATGACCCAACATAAAATTATTCTATATCTCGGAAACTGTGAGCGCTATGTAGATAAAAACAGTATGGAATTGTAGATATTATTATTGGCTTTCAAACGAATCAATCCGATTGCAAATCGGTTAGGTCGTTTCCGAGAAAACAGGAAATTACATATTCCACATGCACAAGTCACTTCCAGAATGACCCAATATAAAATTATTCTATATCTCGGAAACTGTGAGTGCTATGTAGACAAACCCAGTATGGAATTGTAGATATTATTATTGGCTTTCAAACGAATCAATCCGCACAAGTCACTTCCAGTATGACCCAACATAAAATTATTCTATATCTCGGAAACTGTGATTGCTATGTAGACAAAACCAGTATGGGATTGTAGACATTATTTTTGGATTTCATACGAATCAATACGATTGTGAATCGGTTAAGTCGTTTCCGAGAAAAAACGAAAAGTACATATTCCATCCGCACAAGTCACTTCCAGAATGATCCAACCTTAAAATAATCTATATCTCGGAAACTGTGAGTGCTAGGTAGAAAAGGCTAGTATGGAATTGTAGATATTATTATTGGCTTTCAAACGAATCAATCCGATTGCAAATCGGTTAAGTCGTTTTCGAGAAAAACGAAAACTACATATTCCATCCGCATAAGTCACTTCCAGAATGACCCAACCTAAAACTATTCTCTGTCTGGGAAACTGTGAGTGCTAGGTAGATAAGGCAAGTATGAAATTGTAGATATTATTATTGGATTTCAAACGAATCAATCCGATTGCAAATCGGTTAAGTCGTTTCCGAGAAAAACGAAAATTACAAATTCCACCCGCACAAGTCACTTCCAGAATGACCTAACATAAAATTATTCTATATCTCGGAAACGGTGAGTGCTAGGTAGACAAGCCCAGTATGGAATTGTAGATATTATTATTGGCTTTCAAACGAATCAATCCGATTGCGAATCGGTTAAGTCGTTTCCGAGAAAAACGAAAATTACATATTCCACCCGCACAAGTCACTTCCAGAATGACCCACCATAAAATAATTCTATATCTCGGAAACTGAGATTGCTATGTAGACAAGGCGAGTATGGAATAGTAGATATTATTATTGGCTTTCAAACGAATCAATCCGATTGCTAATCGTTTTAGTCGTTTCCGAGAAAGACGAAAATTACATATTCCACCCGCACAAATCACTTCCAGAATGACCCAACCTAAAATTATTCTATATCTCGGAAACTGTGAGTGCCATGTAGGCAAAACCAGTGTGGGATTGTAGACATTAATATTGGCTTTCAAACGAATCAATCCGATTGCAAATCGGTTAAGTCGTTTCCAAGAAAAACGAAAATTACATATTCCATCCGCATAAGTCATTTCCAGAATGACCCAACCTAAAATTATTCTATATCTCGGAAACTGTGAGCGCTATGTAGACAAAAACAGTATGGAATTGTAGATATTATTATTGGCTTTCAAACGAATCAATCCGATTGCGAATCGGTTAAGTCGTTTCCGAGAAAAACGAAAATTACCTATTTCCTCTGCACCAGTCACTTCCAGAATGACCCAACATAAAATTATTCTATATCTCGGAGACGGTGAGTGCTAGGTGGACAAAGCGAGTATGGAATTGTAGATATTATTATTGGCTTTCAAACGAATCAATCCGCACAAGTCACTTCCAGTATGACCCAACATAAAATTATTCTATATCTCGGAAACTGTGAGCGCTATGTAGATAAAAACAGTATGGAATTGTAGATATTATTATTGGCTTTCAAACGAATCAATCCGATTGCAAATCGGTTAGGTCGTTTCCGAGAAAACAGGAAATTACATATTCCACATGCACAAGTCACTTCCAGAATGACCCAATATAAAATTATTCTATATCTCGGAAACTGTGAGTGCTATGTAGACAAACCCAGTATGGAATTGTAGATATTATTATTGGCTTTCAAACGAATCAATCCGCACAAGTCACTTCCAGTATGACCCAACATAAAATTATTCTATATCTCGGAAACTGTGATTGCTATGTAGACAAAACCAGTATGGGATTGTAGACATTATTTTTGGATTTCATACGAATCAATACGATTGTGAATCGGTTAAGTCGTTTCCGAGAAAAAACGAAAAGTACATATTCCATCCGCACAAGTCACTTCCAGAATGATCCAACCTTAAAATAATCTATATCTCGGAAACTGTGAGTGCTAGGTAGAAAAGGCTAGTATGGAATTGTAGATATTATTATTGGCTTTCAAACGAATCAATCCGATTGCAAATCGGTTAAGTCGTTTTCGAGAAAAACGAAAACTACATATTCCATCCGCATAAGTCACTTCCAGAATGACCCAACCTAAAACTATTCTCTGTCTGGGAAACTGTGAGTGCTAGGTAGATAAGGCAAGTATGAAATTGTAGATATTATTATTGGATTTCAAACGAATCAATCCGATTGCAAATCGGTTAAGTCGTTTCCGAGAAAAACGAAAATTACAAATTCCACCCGCACAAGTCACTTCCAGAATGACCCAACATAAAATTATTCTATATCTCGGAAACGGTGAGTGCTAGGTAGACAAGCCCAGTATGGAATTGTAGATATTATTATTGGCTTTCAAACGAATCAATCCGATTGCGAATCGGTTAAGTCGTTTCCGAGAAAAACGAAAATTACATATTCCACCCGCACAAGTCACTTCCAGAATGACCCACCATAAAATAATTCTATATCTCGGAAACTGAGATTGCTATGTAGACAAGGCGAGTATGGAATAGTAGATATTATTATTGGCTTTCAAACGAATCAATCCGATTGCTAATCGTTTTAGTCGTTTCCGAGAAAGACGAAAATTACATATTCCACCCGCACAAATCACTTCCAGAATGACCCAACATAAAATTATTCTATATCTCGGAAACTGTGATTGCTATGTAGACAAATCCAGTATGGGATTGTAGACATTATTTTTGGCTTTCATACGAATCAATATGATTGTGAATCGGTTAAGTCGTTTCCGAAAAAAAACGAAAAGTACATATTCTATCCGCACAAGTCACTTCCAGAATGATCCAACCTAAAAATAATCTATATCTCGGAAACTGTGAGTGCTAGGTAGACAAGGCAAGTATGGAATAGTAGATATTATTATTGGCTTTCAAACGAATAAATCGGATTGCAAATCGGTTAAGTCGTTTCCGAGAAAAGCGAAAATTAACCATTTCATCTGCACCAGTCACTTCCAGAATGACCCAACCTAAAATTATTCTCTATCTCGGAAAATGTGAGTGCTAGGTAGACAAAATAAGTATGGAATTGTAGATATTATTATTGGCTTTCAAGCGATTCAATCCGATTGCGAATCGGTTAAGTCGTTTACGAGAAAAACGAAAATTATCTTTTTTAACTGCTCCAGTCACTTCCAGAATGACCCAACATTAAATTATTCTATATCTCGGAAACGGCTTTCAAACGAATCAATCCGATTGCAAATCGGTTAAGTCGTTTCCGAGAAAAACAAAAATTACAAATTCCACCGCACAAGTCACTTCCAGAATGACCTAACATAAAATTATTCTATATCTCGGAAACGGTGAGTGCTAGGTAGACAAACCCAGTATGGAATTGTAGATATTATTATTGGCTTTCAAAAGAATCAATCCGATTGCACTTCGGTTAAGTCGTTTCCGAGAAAAACGACAATACATATTCCACCCGCACAAGTCACTTCCAGAATGACCCAACATAAAATTATTCTATACCTCGGAAACTGAGATTGCTATGTAGACAAGGCAAGTATGAAATAGTAGATATTATTATTGGCTTTCAAACGAATCAATCCGATTGCGAATCGGTTAAGTCGTTTCCGAGAAAAACGAAAATTATCTATTTTATCTGCACCAGTCACTTCCAGAATGACCCAACCTAAAAATTATTTACATCTCGGAAACGGTGAGTGCTAGGTAGACAAAACGAGTATGGTATTGTAGATATTATTATTGGCTTTCAAGCGAATCAATCCGATTGCGAATCGGTTAAGTCGTTTACGAGAAAAACGAAAATTATCTATTTTAACGGCTCCAGTCACTTCCAGAATGACCCAACATTAAATTATTCTATATCTCGGAAACGGCTTTCAAACGAATCAATCCGATTGCAAATCGGTTAAGTCGTTTCCGAGAAAAACGAAAATTACATATTCCATCCGCACAAGTCACTTCCAGAATGACCCAATGAGTGTGGGATTGTAGATATTATTTTTGGCTTTCAAACGAATCAATCCGATTGCAAATCGGTTAAGTCGTTTCCGAGAAAAACGAAAATTACCTATTCCATCCGCACAAGTCACTTCCAGAATGACCCAACATAAAATTATTCTATATATCGGAAACTGTGAGTGCTAGGTAGACAAACCCAGTATGGAATTGTAGATATTATTATTGGCTTTCAAACGAATCAATCCGATTGCAAATCGGTTAAGTCGTTTCCGAGAAAAACGAAAATTACATATTCCACCCGCACCAGTCACTTCCAGAATGACCCAATATAAAATTATTCTATATCTCGGAAACTGTGAGTGCTAGGTAGACAAACCCAGTATTGAATTGTAGATATTATTATTGGCTTTCAAACGAATCAATCCGATTGCGAATCGGTTAAGTCGTTTCTGAGAAAAACGAAAATTACATATTCCACCCGCACAAGTCACTTCGAGTATGACCCAACATAAAATTATTCTATATCTCGGAAACTGTGATTGCTATGTAGACAAATCCAGTATGGGATTGTAGACATTATTTTTGGCTTTCATACGAATCAATATGATTGTGAATCGGTTAAGTCGTTTCCGAAAAAAAACGAAAAGTACATATTCTATCCGCACAAGTCACTTCCAGAATGATCCAACCTAAAAATAATCTATATCTCGGAAACTGTGAGTGCTAGGTAGACAAGGCAAGTATGGAATAGTAGATATTATTATTGGCTTTCAAACGAATAAATCGGATTGCAAATCGGTTAAGTCATTTCCGAGAAAAACGAAAATTACAAATTCCACCCGCACAAGTCACTTCCAGAATGACCTAACATATAATTATTCTATATCTCGGAAACGGTGAGTGCTAGGTAGACAAGCCCAATATGGAATTGTAGATATTATTATTAACTTTCAAACGAATCAATCCGATTGCGAATCGGTTTAGTCGTTTCCGAGAAAAACGAAAATTACATATTTCCTCCTTACAAGTCACTTCCAGAATGACCAAACATAAAATTATTTTATATCTCGGAAACTGAGATTGCTATGTAGACAAGGCTAGTATGGAATAGTAGATATTATTATTGGCTTTCAAACGAGTCAATCCGATTGCGAATCGGTTAAGTCGTTTCGGAGAAACACGAAAATTACATATTCCACCCGCACAAATCACTTCCAGAATGACCCAACATAAAATTATTCTATATCTCGGAAACTGTGAGTGCTAGGTTGACAACACGAGTATGGAATTGTAGATATTATTATTGGCTTTGAAACGAATCAATCCGATTGCAAATAGGTTAAATCATTTCCGAGAATAACGAAAATTACATATTCCACCCGCACAAGTCACTTCCAGAATGACCCACCATAAAATAATTCTATATCTCGGAAACTGAGATTGCTATGTAGACAAGGCGAGTATGGAATAGTAGATATTATTATTGGCTTTCAAACGAATCAATCCGATTGCTAATCGTTTTAGTCGTTTCCGAGAAAGACGAAAATTACATATTCCACCCGCACAAATCACTTCCAGAATGACCCAACCTAAAATTATTCTATATCTCGGAAACTGTGAGTGCCATGTAGGCAAAACCAGTGTGGGATTGTAGACATTAATATTGGCTTTCAAACGAATCAATCCGATTGCAAATCGGTTAAGTCGTTTCCAAGAAAAACGAAAATTACATATTCCATCCGCATAAGTCATTTCCAGAATGACCCAACCTAAAATTATTCTTTATCTCGGAAACTGAGATTGCTATGTAGACAAGGCAAGTATGGAATAGTAGATATTATTATTGGCTTTCAAACGAATCAATCCGATTGCGAATCGGTTAAGTCGTTTCCGAGAAAAGCGAAAATTACCTATTTTATCTGCACCAGTCACTTCCAGAATGACCCAACCTAAAATTATTCTCTATCTCGGAAAATGTGAGTGCTAGGTAGACAAAATAAGTATGGAATTGTAGATATTATTATTGGCTTTCAAGCGAATCAATCCGATTGCGAATCGGTTAAGTCGTTTACGAGAAAAACGAAAATTATCTTTTTTAACTGCTCCAGTCACTTCCAGAATGACCCAACATTAAATTATTCTATATCTCGGAAACGGCTTTCAAACGAATCAATCCGATTGCAAATCGGTTAAGTCGTTTCCGAGAAAAACAAAAATTACAAATTCCACCGCACAAGTCACTTCCAGAATGACCTAACATAAAATTATTCTATATCTCGGAAACGGTGAGTGCTAGGTAGACAAACCCAGTATGGAATTGTAGATATTATTATTGGCTTTCAAAAGAATCAATCCGATTGCACTTCGGTTAAGTCGTTTCCGAGAAAAACGAAAATACATATTCCACCCGCACAAGTCACTTCCAGAATGACCCAACATAAAATTATTCTATATCTCGGAAACTGAGATTGCTATGTAGACAAGGCAAGTATGAAATAGTAGATATTATTATTGGCTTTCAAACGAATCAATCCGATTGCGAATCGGTTAAGTCGTTTCCGAGAAAAACGAAAATTATCTATTTTATCTACGCCAGTCACTTCCAGAATGACCCAACCTAAAAATTATTTACATCTCGGAAACGGTGAGTGCTAGGTAGACAAAACGAGTATGGAATTGTAGATATTATTATTGGCTTTCAAGCGAATCAATCCGATTGCGAATCGGTTAAGTCGTTTACGAGAAAAACGAAAATTATCTATTTTAACGGCTCCAGTCACTTCCAGAATGACCCAACATTAAATTATTCTATATCTCGGAAACGGCTTTCAAACGAATCAATCCGATTGCAAATCGGTTAAGTCGTTTCCGAGAAAAACGAAAATTACATATTCCATCCGCACAAGTCACTTCCAGAATGACCCAATGAGTGTGGGATTGTAGATATTATTTTTGGCTTTCAAACGAATCAATCCGATTGCAAATCGGTTAAGTCGTTTCCGAGAAAAACGAAAATTACCTATTCCATCCGCACAAGTCACTTCCAGAATGACCCAACATAAAATTATTCTATATATCGGAAACTGTGAGTGCTAGGTAGACAAACCCAGTATGGAATTGTAGATATTATTATTGGCTTTCAAACGAATCAATCCGATTGCAAATCGGTTAAGTCGTTTCCGAGAAAAACGAAAATTACATATTCCACCCGCACCAGTCACTTCCAGAATGACCCAATATAAAATTATTCTATATCTCGGAAACTGTGAGTGCTAGGTAGACAAACCCAGTATTGAATTGTAGATATTATTATTGGCTTTCAAACGAATCAATCCGATTGCGAATCGGTTAAGTCGTTTCCGAGAAAAACGAAAATTACATATTCCACCCGCACAAGTCACTTCGAGTATGACCCAACATAAAATTATTCTATATCTCGGAAACTGTGATTGCTATGTAGACAAATCCAGTATGGGATTGTAGACATTATTTTTGGCTTTCATACGAATCAATATGATTGTGAATCGGTTAAGTCGTTTCCGAAAAAAAACGAAAAGTACATATTCTATCCGCACAAGTCACTTCCAGAATGATCCAACCTAAAAATAATCTATATCTCGGAATCTGTGAGTGCTAGGTAGACAAGGCAAGTATGGAATAGTAGATATTATTATTGGCTTTCAAACGAATAAATCGGATTGCAAATCGGTTAAGTCATTTCCGAGAAAAACGAAAATTACAAATTCCACCCGCACAAGTCACTTCCAGAATGACCTAACATATAATTATTCTATATCTCGGAAACGTTGAGTGCTAGGTAGACAAGCCCAATATGGAATTGTAGATATTATTATTAACTTTCAAACGAATCAATCCGATTGCGAATCGGTTAAGTCGTTTCCGAGAAAAACGAAAATTACATATTTCCTCCTTACAAGTCACTTCCAGAATGACCAAACATAAAATTATTCTATATCTCGGAAACTGAGATTGTTATGTAGACAAGGCTAGTATGGAATAGTAGATATTATTATTGGCTTTCAAACGAGTCAATCCGATTGCGAATCGGTTAAGTCGTTTCGGAGAAACACGAAAATTACATATTCCACCCGCACAAATCACTTCCAGAATGACCCAACATAAAATTATTCTATATCTCGGAAACTGTGAGTGCTAGGTTGACAACACGAGTATGGAATTGTAGATATTATTATTGGCTTTGAAACGAATCAATCCGATTGCAAATAGGTTAAATCATTTCCGAGAATAACGAAAATTACATATTCCATCCGCCCAAGTCACTTCCAGAAAGACCGAACCTAAAAATAATCTATATATCAGAAACGGTGAGTCCGAGGTAGACAAAACGAGTATGGGATTATAGATATTATTATTGGGTTTCAAACGAATCAATCCGATTGCAAATCGGTTAAGTCGTTTCCGAGAAAACGAAAATTCATATTCCATCCGCACAAGTCGCTTACAGAATGACCCAACATAAAATTAGTGTGAGCGCTAGGTAGACCAACCCAGTATGGAGTTGTAGATATTATTATTGGCTTTCAAACGAATCAACCCGATTGCAAATCGGTTAGGTCGTTTCCGAGAAAAAAGGAAATTACATATTCCACCCGCACAAGTCACTTCCAGAATGACCCAACATAAAATTATTCTATATCTCGGAAACTGTGATTGCTATGTAGACAAAACCAGTATGGGATTGTAGACATTATTTTTGGCTTTCATACGAATCAATATGATTGTGACGGTTAAGTCGTTTCCGAAAAAAAACGAAAAGTACATATTCTATCCGCACAAGTCACTTCCAGAATGATCCAACCTAAAAATAATCTATATCTCGGAAACTGTGAGTGCTAGGTAGACAAGGCAAGTATGGAATAGTTGATATTATTATTGGCTTTCAAACGAATAAATCGGATTGCAAATCGGTTAAGTCATTTCCGAGAGAAACGAAAATTACAAATTCCACCCGCACAAGTCACTTCCAGAATGACCTAACATATAATTATTCTATATCTCGGAAACGGTGAGTGCTAGGTAGACAAGCCCAATATGGAATTGTAGATATTATTATTAACTTTCAACCAAATCAATCCGATTGCGAATCGGTTAAGTCGTTTCCGAGAAAAACGAAAATTACATATTTCCTCCTTACAAGTCACTTCCAGAATGACCCAACCTAAAATTATTCTCTATCTGGGAAACTGTGAGTGCTAGGTAGATAAGGCAAGTATGGAATTGTAGACATTATTATTTGATTTCAAACGAATCTATCCGATTGCGAATCGGTTAAGTCGTTTTCGAGAAAGACGAAAATTACAAATTCCACCCGCACAAGTCACTTCCAGAATGACCCAACATAAAATTATTCTATATCTCGGAAACGGTGAGTGCTATAAAGACAAAACCAGTATGGAATTGTAGATTTTATTATTGGCTTTCAAACGAATCAATCCGATTGCAAATCGGTTAAGTCGTTTTCGAGAAAAACGAAAATTACATATTCCAACCGCACAAGTCACTTCCAGAATGGCCCAACATAAAATTATTCTATGTATCGGAAACTGTGAGCGCTATGTAGACAAAACCAGTATGGAATTTTAGATATTATTATTGACTTTTAAACGAATCAATCCGATTGCGAATCGCTTAAGTCGTTTCCGAGAAAAACGAAAATTACCTTTTTCCTCTGCACCAGTCACTTCCAGAATGACCCGACATAAAATTATTCTATATCTCGGAAACGGTGAGTGCTAGGTGGACAAAACAAGTATTATATTGTAGATATTATTATTGGCTTTCAAACTAATCAATCCGATTGCGAATCGGTTAAGTCGTTTTCGAGAAAAATGAAAATTACATATTTCATCTGCACCAGTCACTTCCAGAATGACGCAACAAAAAATTATTCTATATCTCGGAAACTGTGAGTGCTATGTAGACAAAACCAATATGGGACTGTAGACATCATTATCGCTTTCAAACGAATCAATCCGATTGCAAATCGGTTAAGTCGTTTCCGAGAAAAACGAAAATTACATATTCTATCTGCACAAGTCACTTCCAGAATGACCCAACCTAAAAATTATCTATATCTCGGAAACTATGAGTACTATGTAGACAAAACCAGTATGGAATTGTATATTTTATTATTGGATTTTAAACGAATCAATCCGATTGCGAATAGGTGAAGTCGTTTCTGAGAAACACGAAAATTACATATTCCAACCGCACAAGTCACTTCCAGAATGGCCCAACATAAAATTATTCTATATCTCGGAAACTGTGAGCGCTATGTAGACAAAAACAGTATGGAATTGTAGATATTATTATTGGCTTTCAAACGAATCAATCCGATTGCGAATCGGTTAAGTCGTTTCCGAGAAAAACGAAAATTACCTATTTCCTCTGCACCAGTCACTTCCAGAATGACCCAACATAAAATTATTCTATATCTCGGAGACGGTGAGTGCTAGGTGGACAAAGCGAGTATGGGATTGTAGACATTATTATTGGCTTTCAAACGAATTAATCCGTTTGCGAATCGGTTAAGTCGTTTTCGAGAAAAATGAAAATTACATATTTCATCTGCACCAGTCACTTCCAGAATGACCCAATCTAAAAATAATCTATATCTCGGAAACGGTAAGTGCTAGGTAGGAAAAACGAGTATGGGATTGTAGATATTATCATTGGCTTTCAAACAAATCAATCCGATTGCGAATCGGGTAAGTCGTTTCCGAGAAAAACGAAAATTAGATATTCGACCAAGCATTAAATTATTCTATATCTCCGAAACTATGAGTGCTAGGTAATAAGACTGGAAATGTAGATATTATTATTGGCTTTTAAACAAAGCGGTTAAGCCGATTCCGAGAAACACGAAAATTACATATTATATCCGCACAAGTCACTCTGAGAATGACCCAGCAAAAATAATACTATATCACGGAAAATTTTAGTGCTAGGTACGCAGAATAAGCCTGGCATCGTAGAAATTATTATTGGCTTTCAAACGAATCAATCCGATTGCGAATAGGTTAAGTCGTTTCTGAGAAACACGAAAATTACATATTCCATCCGCACAAGAATGGAATATGTAATCTGAGAATGGTCCAACATAAAATTATTTTATATCTCGGAAACTGTAAGTGTTACATATTCCACAATCACAAAATACTCCGAGAATAATCCAACATAAAGATTTTCTATTTCTCGGAAACTGTGAGTGCTAGGTAGACAAGAAAGGATGGATTTGTAGATATTATTATTGGCTTTCAAACGAATTAATCCGATTGCAAATCGGTTAAGACGTTTCCGAGAACAACGAAAATGGGATTGTAGATATTATAATTGGTTTTCAAGCGAATGAATCCGATTGCGAATCGGTTAAGTCGTTTCCGAGAAAAACGAAAATTACCTATTTCATCTGCAACAGTCACTTCCAGAATGACCCAACATTAAATTATTCTATATCTCGGAAATTGTGAGTGCTATGTAGACAAAACCAGTATGGGATTGTAGACATTCGTTTGGCTTTCATACGAATCAATCCGATTGTGAATCGGTTAAGTCGTTTCCGAGAAAAACGAAAATTACATATTCCATCCGCACAAGTCACTTCCAAAATGACCCAACCTAAAAATAATCTATATCTCGGAAAACGGTGAGTGCTAGGTAGACAAAACAATTATTATGTTGTAGATATTATTATTGGCTTTCAAGCGAATCAATCCGATTGCGAATCGGTAAAGTCGTTTAAGAGAAAAACGAAAATTACCTAGTTCATCTGCACCAGTCACTTCCAGAATGACCCAACATTAAATTGTTCTATATCTCGGAAACGGTGAGTGCTAGGTAGACAGAACGGGTTTGCGATTGTAGATATTATTATTGGATTTCAAACGAATCAATTCGATTGCGAATCGGTTAAGTCGTTTCCGAGAAAAACGAAAATTACATATTCCATCCGCACAAGTCACTTCCAGAATGACCCAACTTAAAAATTATCTATATCTCGGAAACGGTGAGTGCTAGGTAGACAAAACCAGTAAGTAATTGTAGATATTATTATTGGCTTTCAAACGAATCAATCCGATTGCGAATCGGTTAAGTCGTTTCCGAGAAAGACGAAAATTACATATTCCATCCGCACAAGTCACTTCCAGAATGACCCAACTTAAAATTATTCTCTATCTCGGAAACAGTGAGTGCTAGGTAGACAAGGCAAGTATGGAATTGCAGATATTATTATTGGCTTTCAAACGAATCAATACGATTGCAAATCGGTTAAGTCGTTTTCGAGAAAAATGAAAATTAAATATTTCATCTGCACCAGTCACTTTCACAATGACCCAACCTAAAAATAATCTATATCTCGGAAACGGTTAGTGCTAGGTAGAAAAAACGAGTAGGGGATTGTAGATATTATTATTCCGAGAAACACGAAAATTACATATTATATCCGCGCAAGTCACTCGGAAAATGACCCAGCATAAAATAATTCTATATCACGGAAACTATTTGTGCTTTGTACGCAGAATAAGCCTGGCATTGTAGAAATTATTATTGGCTTTCAAACGAATCAATCCGATTGCGAATAGGTTAAGTCGTTTCTGAGAAACACGAAAATAACTTATTCCTTCCGCACAAGAATGGAATATGTAATCTGAGAATGGTCCAACATAAAATTATTTTATATCTCGGAAACTGTAAGTGTTACATATTCCATCCGCACAAAACACTCCGAGAATAACCTAACATAAAGTTTTTCTTTTCCTCGGAAACTGCGAGTGTTAGGTAGACACAACAAGGATGGAATTGTAGATATTATTATTGGCTTTCAAACGAATCAATCCGATTGCAAATCGGTTAAGTCGTTTCCGAGAAAAACGAAATTGGGATTGTAGATATTATTAATGGCTTTCAAGCGTATCAATCCGATTGCGAATCGGTTAAGTCGTTTACGAGAAAAACGAAAATTACCTAGTTCATCTGCACCATTCACTTTTAGAATGACCCAACATAAAATTATTCTATATCTCGGAAACTGTGAGCGCTATGTAGACAAAACCAGTACGGGATTGTAGACATTATTTTCGGCTTTCATACGAATCAATCCGATTATGAATCGGTTAAGTCGTTTCCGAGAAAAACGAAAATTACATATTCCATCCGCACAAGTCACTTCCAGATTGACCCAGAATTACATATTCCATCCGCACAAGTCACTTCCAGAAAGACCCAACATAAAATTATTCTATATCTCGGAAACTGTGTGTGCTATGTAGGCAAAACGAGTATGCGACTGTAGATATTATTATTGGATTTCAAACGAATCAATCCGATTGCGAATCGGTTAAGTCGTTTCCGAGAAAAACGAAAATTACATATTCCATCCGCACAAGTCACTTCCAGAATGACCCAACCGAAAAATAATCTATATCTCGGAAACGGTAAGTGCTAGATAGTCAAAGCCAGTATGTAAATATAGATATTATTATTGGCTTTCAAATGAATCAATCCGATTGCAAATCGGTTAAGTTGTTTCCGAGAAAAACGAAAATTACATATTCCATCCGCACAAGTCACTTCCAGATTGACCCAACATAAAATTATTCTATATCTCGGAAACTGTGAATGCTTTGTAGACAAAACCAGTGTGGGATTGTAGACATTATTATTGGCTTTCAAACGAATCAATACTGTTGTAAATCGGTTAAGTCGTTTCCGAGAAAACGAAAATTACATATTCCATCCGCACAAGTCATATCCAGAATGACCCAACCTAAAATTATTCTCTATATCGGAAACTGTGAGTGCTAGGTAGACAACACGAGTATGGAAATGTAGATATTATTATTGGCTTTCAAACTAATCAATCCGATTGCAAATCGGTTAAGTCGTTTCCGAGAAAAACGAAAATTACATATTCCATGCGCACAAGTCACTTCCAGAATGACCCAACCTAAAAATAATCTATATCTCGGAAACGGTGAGTCCTAGGTAGACAAAACGAGTATGGGATTGTAGACATTATTATTGGCTTTCAATCGAATCAACCCGATTGCGTATCGGTTAAGTCGTTTAAGAGAAAAACGAAAATTACCTATTTCATCAGCACCAAACACTTCCAGAATGATCCAACATAAAATTATTCTATATCTCGGAAACTGTGAATGCTATGTAGACAAAACCAGTGTGGGATTGTAGACATTATTATTGGCTTTCAAACGAATCAATACTGTTGTAAATCGGTTAAGTCGTTTCCGAGAAAACGAAAATTACATATTCCATCCGCACAAGTCATATCCAGAATGACCCAACCTAAAATTATTCTCTATCTCGGAAACTGTGAGTGCTAGGTAGACAACACGAGTATGGAAATGTAGATATTATTATTGGCTTTCAAACTAATAAATCCGATTGCAAATCGGTTAAGTCGTTTCCGAGATAAACGAAAATTACATATTCCATGCGCACAAGTCACTTCCAGAATGACCCAACCTAAAAATAATCTATATCTCGGAAACGGTGAATCCTAGGTAGACAAAACGAGTATGGGATTGTAGACATTATTATTGGCTTTCAATCGAATCAACCCGATTGCGTATCGGTTAAGTCGTTTAAGAGAAAAACGAAAATTACCTATTTCATCAGCACCAAACACTTCCAGAATGATCCAACACAAAGTCATTCTATATCTCGGAAACTGTGAGTGCTAGGTAGACAAAACGAGTATGGGATTGTAGATATTATTATTGGCTTTCAAACGAATCAATCCGATTGCAAATAGGTTAAATCGTTTCCGATAAAAACGAAAATTACATATTCCATCCGCACAAGTCACTTCCAGAATGACCCAACCTAAAAATAATCTATATCTCGGAAACGGTGTGAGCTAGGTAGACAAACCAATATGGAATTACGATATTATTATTGGCTTTCAAGCGAATCAACCCGATTGCGAATCGGTTAAGTCGTTTACGAGAAAAACGAAAATTACCTATTTCATCTGCACAAGTCATTTCCAGAATGACCCAACCTAAAATTATTCTCTATCTCGGAAACTGTGAGTGCTATGTAGACAAGGCAAGTATGGAATTGTAGATATTATTATTAGCTTTCAAACGAATCAATCCGATTGCAAATCGGTTAAGTCGTTTTCGAGAAAAATGAAAATTACATATTTCATCTGCACCAGTCACTTCCAGAATGACCAACCTAAAAATAATCTACATCTCGGAAACGGTTAGTGCTAGGTAGAAAAACGAGCAGGGGATTGTAGATATTATTATTGGCTTTCAAACAAATCAATCCGATTACGAAGCGGTTAAGCCGATTCCGAGAAACACGAAAATTACATATTATATCCGCGCAAGTCACTCCGAAAATGACCCAGCATAAAATAATTCTATATCACGGAAACTATTAGTGCTAGGTACGCAGAATAAGCCCGGCATTGTAGAAATTATTATTGGCTTTCAAACGAATCAATCCGATTGCGAATAGGTTAAGTCGTTTCTGAGAAACACGAAAATTACTTATTCCTTCCGCACAAGAATGGAATATGTAATCTGAGAATGGTCCAACATAAAATTATTTTATATCTCGGAAACTGTAAATGTTACATATTCCATCCGCACAAAACACTCCGAGAATGACCAAACATAAAGTTTTTCTATTTCTCGGAAACTGTGAGTGCTAGGTAGACAAAAAAGGATGGAATTGTAGATATTATTATTGGCTTTCAAACGAATCAATCCGATTGCAAATCGGTTAAGTCGTTTCCGAGAAAAACGAAAATGGGATTGTAGATATTATTATTGGCTTTCAATAATAATAATCACTTCCAGAATGACCAACCTAAAAATAATCTACATCTCGGAAACGGTTAGTGCTAGGTAGAAAAACGAGCAGGGGATTGTAGATATTATTATTGGCTTTCAAACAAATCAATCCGATTACGAAGCGGTTAAGCCGATTCCGAGAAACACGAAAATTACATATTATATCCGCTCAAGTCACTCCGAAAATGACCCAGCATAAAATAATTCTATATCACGGAAACTATTAGTGCTAGGTACGCAGAATAAGCCCGGCATTGTAGAAATTATTATTGGCTTTCAAACGAATCAACCCGATTGCGAATAGGTTAAGTCGTTTCTGAGAAACACGAAAATTACTTACTCCTTCCGCACAAGAATGGAATATGTAATCTGAGAATGGTCCAACATAAAATTATTTTATATCTCGGAAACTGTAAATGTTACATATTCCATCCGCACAAAACACTCCGAGAATGACCAAACATAAAGTTTTTCTATTTCTCGGAAAATGTGAGTCCTAGGTAGACAAAAAAGGATGGAATTGTAGATATTATTATTGGCTTTCAAACGAATCAATCCGATTGCAAATCGGTTAAGTCGTTTCCGAGAAAAACGAAAATGGGATTGTAGATATTATTATTGGCTTTCAAGCGAATGAATCCGATTGCGAATCGGTTAAGTCGTTGACGAGAAAAACGAAAATTACCTATTTCATCTGCACCAGTCACTTCCAGAATGACCCAACATAAAATTATTCTATATCTCGGAAACTGTGAGTGCTATGTAGACAAAACCAGTATGGGATTGTAGACATTAGTTTGGTTTTCATACGAATCAATCCGATTGCAAATAGGTTAAGTCGTTTCCGAGAAAAACGAAAATTACATATTCCATCCGCACAAGTCACTTCCAGAATGACCCAACATTAAATTGTTCTATATCTCGGAAACTGTGAGCGCTAGGTAGACAACACGACTATGGAATTGTAGATATTATTATTGGCTTTCAAACGAATCAATCCGATTGCGAATCGGTTAAGTCGTTTCCGAGAAAAACGAAAATTACATATTCCATCCGCACAAGTCACTTCCAGAATGACCCAACCTAAAATTATTCTCTATCTCGGAAACTGTGAGTGCTAGGTAGATAAGGCAAGTATGGAATTGTAGAGAATGTTATTGGCTTTCAAACGAATCAATCCGATTGCGAATCAGTTAAGTCGTTTCCGAGAAAAACGAAAATTACTAATTCCACCCGCACAAGTCACTTCCAGAATGACCCAACATAAAATTATTCTGTATCTTGGAAACTGTGAGTGCTAGGTAGACAAAACCAGTACGGTATTGTCGATTTTATTATTGGCTTTCAAACGAATCAATCCGATTGCAAATCGCTTAAGTCGTTTCCGAGAAAAACAAAAATTATATATTCCATACGCACAAGTCACTTCCAGAATGGCCCAACATAAAATTATTCTATATCTCGGAAACTGTGAGCGCTATGTAGACAAAACCAGTATGGAATTGTAGATATTATTATTGGCTTTCAAACGAATCAATCCGATTGCGAATCGGTTAAGTCGTTTCCGAGAAAAACGAAAATTACATATTCCATCCGCACAAGTCACTTCCAGAATGACCCAACATAAAATTATTCTATATCTCGGAAACGGCGAGTGCTAGGTGG
This sequence comes from Stomoxys calcitrans, assembly GCF_963082655.1. NCBI lineage: Eukaryota > Metazoa > Arthropoda > Insecta > Diptera > Muscidae > Stomoxys > Stomoxys calcitrans. The sequence goes on along the minus strand of NC_081553.1, from coordinate 151,056,836 downwards.
ACAAAACGAGTATTATATTGTAGACATTATTATTTGCTTTCAAACGAATCAATCCGATTGCGAATAGGTTAAGTCGCTTTCGAGAAAAATGAAAATTACATATTTCATCTGCACCAGGCGCATCCAGAATGACGCAACAAAAAATTATCCTATATCTCGGAAACTGTGAGTGCTATGTAGACAAAACGAGTATGGGACTGTAGACATTATTATTGGCTTTCAAACGAAACAATCTGATTTCGAATCGGTTAAGTCGTTTCCGAGAAAAACGAAAATTACATATTCCATCTGCACAAGTCACTTCCAGAATGACCCAACCCAAAAATAATCTATATCTCGGAAACGGCGAGTGCTATGCAGACAAAACAAGTACGGAATTGTAGATATTATTATTGGCTTTCAAACGAATCAATCCGATTGCAAATCTGTTAAGTCGTTTCCGAGAAAAACGAAAATTACATATTCCATCCGCACAAGTCACTTCCAGAATGACCCAACGTAAAAATTATCTATATCTCAGAAACTGTGAGTGCTATGCAGACAAAACTAGTATGGAATTGTATATTTTATTATTAGCTTTCAAACGAATCAATCCGATTGCGAATCGGTTAAGTCGTTTCCGAGAAAAACGAAAATGACCAATTTCCTCTGCACCAGTCACATCCAGAATGACCCAACATAAAATTATTCTATATCTCGGAAACTGTGAGTGCTAGGTGGACAAAGCGAGTATGGGATTGTAGACATTATTATTGGCTTTCAAACGAATCAAGCCGATTGCGAATCGGTTAAGTCGTTTCCGAGAAATACGAAAATTACACATTCCATCCGCACAAGTCACTTCCAGAATGACCCAACATAAAATTATTCTATATCTAGGGAACTGTGGGTGTTAGGTAGACAAAACAAGTATGTAATTGTAGATATTATTATTGGCTTTCAAACGAACCAAACCGATTGCGAATCGGTTAAGTCGTTTCCGAGAAACACGAAAATTACACATTCCATCCGCACCAGTCACTTCCAGAATGACCCAACATATAATTATTCTATATCTAGGAATCTGTGGGTGTTAGGTAGACACAACAAGTATGGAAGTGTAGATATTATTATTGGTTTTCAAATGAATCAATCCGATTGCGAATCGGTTAAGTCGTTCCGATAAACACGAAAATTACACATTCCATCCGCACAAGTCACTTCCAGAATGACTCAACATAAAATTATTCTAAATCTAGGGAACTGTGGGTGTTAGGTAGACAAAACAAGTATTGACTTGGAGATATTATAATTGGCTTTTAAACGAATCAATCCGATTGCGAATCGGTTAAGTCGTTTCCGAGAAACACGAAAATTACACATTCCATCCGCACAAGTCACTTCCAGAATGGCCCAACATAAAATTATTCTATATCTTGGAAACTGTGGGTGTTAGGTAGATAAAGCAAGTATTGAATAGGAGATTTTATTATTGGCTTTCAAACGAATCAATCCGATTGCGAATCGCTTAAGTCGTTTCCGAGAAACACAAAAATTAAACATTCCATCCGCACAAGTCACTTCCAGAATGACCCAACATAAAATTATTCTATATCTAGGGTACTGTGAGCGCTATGTAGACAAAACAAGGATGGAATTGTAGATATTATTATTGGCTTTCAAACGCACCAAACCGATTGCGAATCGGCTAAGTAGTTTCCGAGAAACACGAAAATTACACATTCCATCCGCACCAGTCACTTCCAGAATGACCCAACATATAATTATTCTATATCTAGGAATCTGTGGGTGTTAGGTAAACAAAAAAAGGATGGAATTGTAGATATTATTATTGGCTTTCAAACGAACCAAACCGATTGCGAATCGCTTAATCGTTTCCGAGAAACACAAAAATTAAACATTCCATCCGCACAAGTCACTTCCAGAATGATCCAACATAAAATTATTCTATATCTAGGGAACTGTGGGTGTTAGGTAGACAAAACAGGGATGGAATTGTAGATATTATTATTGGCTTTTAAACGAATCAATCCGATTGCGAATCGGTTAAGTCGTTTCCGAGAAATACGAAAATTACACATTCCATCCGCACCAGTCACTTCCAGAATGGCCCAACATAAAATAATTCTAAATCTAGGAAACTGTGGTTGTTAGGTAGACAAAACGAGTATGGAATTGGAGATATTATAATTGGCTTTCAAACGAATCAATCCGATTGCGAATCAGTTAAGTTGTTTCCGAGAAACGCAAAAATTACACATTCCATCCGCACAAGTCACTTCCAGAAATTATTCTATATCTAGGGAACTGTGGGTGTTAGGTAGACAAAATAGGGATGGAATTGTAGATATTATTATTGGCTTTCAAACGAATCAATCCGATTGCGAATCGGTTAAGTCGTTTCCGAGAAATACGAAAATTACACATTCCATCCGCACAAGTCACTTCCAGAATGACCCAACATAAAATTATTCTATATCTAGGGAACTGTGGGTGTTAGGTAGACAAAACAAGTATGTAATTGTAGATATTATTATTGGCTTTCAAACGAATAAATCGGATTGCAAATCGGTTAAGTCATTTCCGAGAGAAACGAAAATTACACATTCCATCCGCACCAGTCACTTCCAGAATGACCCAACATATAATTATTCTATATCTAGGAATCTGTGGGTGTTAGGTAGACACAACAAGTATGGAAGTGTAGATATTATTATTGGTTTTCAAATGAATCAATCCGATTGCGAATCGGTTAAGTCGTTCCGATAAACACGAAAATTGCACATTCCATCCGCACAAGTCACTTCCAGAATGACTCAACATAAAATTATTCTAAATCTAGGGAACTGTGGGTGTTAGGTAGACAAAACAAGTATTGACTTGGAGATATTATAATTGGCTTTTAAACGAATCAATCCGATTGCGAATCGGTTAAGTCGTTTCCGAGAAACACGAAAATTACACATTCCATCCGCACAAGTCACTTCCAGAATGGCCCAACATAAAATTATTCTATATCTTGGAAACTGTGGGTGTTAGGTAGATAAAGCAAGTATTGAATAGGAGATTTTATTATTGGCTTTCAAACGAATCAATCCGATTGCGAATCGCTTAAATCGTTTCCGAGAAACACAAAAATTAAACATTCCATCCGCACAAGTCACTTCCAGAATGACCCAACATAAAATTATTCTATATCTAGGGTACTGTGAGCGCTATGTAGACAAAACAAGGATGGAATTGTAGATATTATTATTGGCTTTCAAACGCACCAAACCGATTGCGAATCGGTTAAGTAGTTTCCGAGAAACACGAAAATTACACATTCCATCCGCACCAGTCACTTCCAGAATGACCCAACATATAATTATTCTATATCTAGGAATCTGTGGGTGTTAGGTAAACAAAAAAAGGATGGAATTGTAGATATTATTATTGGCTTTCAAACGAACCAAACCGATTGCGAATCGCTTAATCGTTTGCGAGAAACACAAAAATTAAACATTCCATCCGCACAAGTCACTTCCAGAATGATCCAACAAAAATTATTCTATATCTAGGGAACTGTGGGTGTTAGGTAGACAAAACAGGGATGGAATTGTAGATATTATTATTGGCTTTTAAACGAATCAATCCGATTGCGAATCGGTTAAGTCGTTTCCGAGAAATACGAAAATTACACATTCCATCCGCACCAGTCACTTCCAGAATGGCCCAACATAAAATAATTCTAAATCTAGGAAACTGTGGTTGTTAGGTAGACAAAACAAGTATGGAATTGGAGATATTATAATTGGCTTTCAAACGAATCAATCCGATTGCGAATCAGTTAAGTTGTTTCCGAGAAACGCAAAAATTACACATTCCATCCGCACAAGTCACTTCCAGAAATTATTCTATATCTAGGGAACTGTGGGTGTTAGGTAGACAAAATAGGGATGGAATTGTAGATATTATTATTGGCTTTCAAACGAATCAATCCGATTGCGAATCGGTTAAGTCGTTTCCGAGAAACACGAATATTACACATTCCATCCGCACCAGTCACTTCCAGAATGACCCAACATAAAATTACTCTATATCTAGGAAACTGTGGGTGTTAGGTCGACAAAACAAGTATGGACTTGGAGATATTATAATTGGCTTTCAAACGAATCAATCCGATTGCGAATCGGTTAAGTCGTTTCCGAGAAACGCAAAAATTACACATTCCATCCGCACAAGTCACTTCCACAATGATCCAACACAAAATTATTCTATATCTCGTAAATTGTGAGTGTTACGTAGACAAAACAAGTATGTTATTGGATATATTATTATTGGCTTTCAAACAAATCAATCCGATTGCGAATCGGTTAAGTCGTTTCGGAGAAACACGAAAATTACACATTCCATCCGCACTAGTCACTTCCAGAATGACCCAACATAAAAGCATTCCATATTTAGGAAACTGTGAGTGTTAGGTAGACAAAACAAGGATGGAATTGTTGATATTATTATTGGCTTTCAAACGAATCAATCCGAATGCGAATCAGTTAAGTCGTTTCCGAGAAATACGAAAATAACACATTCCATCCGCACAAGTCACTTCCAGAATGACCCAACATAAAATTATTCTATATCTAGGGAACTGTGGGTGGTAGGTAGACAAAACAAGGATGGAATTGTAGATATTATTATTGGCTCTCAAACGCACCAAACCGATTGCGAATCGGTTAAGTAGTTTCCGAGAAACACGAAAATTACACATTCCATCCGCACCAGTCACTTCCAGAATGACCCAACATATAATTATTCTATATCTAGGAATCTGTGGGTGTTACGTAAACAAAAAAAGGATGGAAATGTAGATATTATTATTGGCTTTCAAACGAACCAAACCGATTGCGAATCGCTTATGTCGTTTCCGAGAAACACAAAAATTAAACATTCCATCCGCACAAGTCACTTCCAGAATGACCCAACATAAAATTATTCTATATCTAGGGAACTGTGGGTGTTAGGTAGACAAAACAGGGATGGAATTGTAGATATTATTATTGGCTTTCAAACGAGTTAATCCGATAGCGAATCGGTTAAATCGTTTCCGAGAAACACGAAAATTACACATTCCATCCGCACCAGTCACTTCCAGAATAGCCCAACATAAAATTATTCTATATCTAGGAAACTGTGGTTGTTAGGTAGACAAACCAAGTATGGAATTGTTGATATTATAATTGGCTTTCAAACGAATCAATCCAATTGCGAATCGGTTAAGTCGTTTCCGAGAAACGCAAAAATTACACATTCCATCCGCACAAGTTACTTCCAGAATGATCCAACACAAAATGATTCTATATCTCGTAAATTGTGAGTGTTAGGTAGACAAAACAAGTATGTAATTGGATATATTATTATTGGCTTTCAAACGAAACAATCCGATTGCGAATCGGTTAAGTCGTTTCGGAGAAACACGAAAATTACACATTCCATCCGCACTAGTCACTTCCAGAATGACCCAACATAAAATCATTCCATATTTAGGAAACTGTGAGTGTTAGGTAGACAAAACAAGGATGGAATTGTTAATATTATTATTGGCTTTCAAACGAATCAATCCGATTGCGAATCAGTTAAGTCGTTTCCGAGAAATACGAAAATTACACATTCCACCCGCACAAGTCACTTCCAGAATGACTCAACATAAAATTATTCTATATCTAGGGAACTGTGGGTGGTAGGTAGACAAAACAAGGATGGAATTGTAGATATTATTATTGGCTTTCAACCGAATCAATCCGATTGCGAATCGGTTAAGTCGTTTCTGAGAAACACGCAAATTACACATTTCATCCGCACCAGTCACTTCCAGAATGACCCAACATAAAATCATTCCATATTTAGGAAACTGTGAGTGTTAGGTAGACAAAACAAGGATGGAATTGTTAATATTATTATTGGCTTTCAAACGAATCAATCCGATTGCGAATCAGTTAAGTCGTTTCCGAGAAATACGAAAATTACACATTCCACCCGCACAAGTCTCTTCCAGAATGACTCAACATAAAATTATTCTATATCTAGGAAACCGTGGGTGTTAGGCAGGCAAAACAAGTATGGAATTGGAGATATTATAATTGGCTTTCAAACGAATCAATCCGATTGCGATTCGGTTAAGTCATTTCCGAGAAAAACGCAAATTACACATTCCATCCGCACAAGTCATATCCAGAATGACCCAACCTAAAATTATTCTCTATCTCGGAAACCGTGACTGCTACGTAGACAACGAGTATGGAATTGTAGATATTATTATTGGCTTTCAAACGAATCAATCCGATTGCAAATCGGTTAAGTCGTTTCAGAGAAAACTGAAAATTACATATTCCATCCGCACAAGTCACTTCCAGAATGACCCAACATTAAATTATTCTATATCTCGGCAACTGTGAGCGCTAGGTAGACAAACCCAATATGGGATTGCAGATATTATTATCCGCTTTCAAACGAATCAATCCGTTTGCGATTAGGTTAAGTCGTTTCCGAGAAAAACGAAAATTACATATTCCATCCGCACAAGTCACTTCCAGAATGACCCAACCTAAAATTATTCTCTATTTCGGAAACTGTGAGTGCTAGGTAGACAAGACAAGTATGGGACTTAAGACATTATTATTGGCTTTCAAACGAATCAATACGATTGTGAATCGGTTACGTCGTTTCCGAGAAAAACGAAAATTACATATTCCACTAGCACAAATCACTTCCAGAATGACCCAACATAAAATTATTCTATATCTCGGCAACTGTGAGTGCTAGGTAGACAAACCCAATATGGGATTGCAGATATTATTATCCGCTTTCAAACGAATCAATCCGTTTGCGAATAGGTTAAGTCGTTTTCGAGAAAAACGAAAATTACATATTCCATCCGCACAAGTCACTTCCAGAATGACCCAACCTAAAATTATTCTCTATTTCGGAAACTGTGAGTGCTAGGTAGACAAGACAAGTATGGGACTTAAGACATTATTATTGGCTTTCAAACGAATCAATACGATTGTGAATCGGTTACGTCGTTTCCGAGAAAAACGAAAATTACATATTCCACTAGCACAAATCACTTCCAGAATGACCCCACATAAAATTATTCTATATCTCGGAAACTGAGATTGCTATGTAGACAAAACCAGTATGGAATTGTAGATAATATTATTGGCTTTCAAATGAATCAATCCGATTGCAAATCGGTTAAGTCGTTTCCGAGAAAAATGAAAATTACATATTCCATCCGCATATTTCCATCCGAGATATTATAATTGGCTTTCAAACGAATCAATCCGATTGTGAATCGGTTAAGTCGTTTCGGAGAAACACGAAAATTACACATTCCATCCGCACTAGTCACTTTCAGAAAGACCCAACATAAAATCATTCCATATTTAGGAAACTGTGAGTGTTACGTAGACAAAACAAGTATGTTATTGGATATATTATTATTGGCTTTCAAACAAATCAATCCGATTGCGAATCGGTTAAGTCGTTTCGGAGAAACACGAAAATTACACATTCCATCCGCACTAGTCACTTCCAGAAAAACCCAACATAAAATCATTCCATATTTAGGAAACTGTGAGTGTTAGGTAGACAAAACAAGGATGGAATTGTTGATATTATTATTGGTTTTCAAACGAATCAATCCGATTGCGAATCAGTTAAGTCATTTCCGAGAAATACGAAAATTACACATTCCATCCGCACAAGTCACTTCCAGAATGACCCAACATAAAATTATTCTATATCTAGGGACCTGCGGGTGGTAGGTAGACAAAACAAGGATGGAATTGTAGATATTATTATTGGCTTTCAAACGCACCAAACCGATTGCGAATCGGTTAAGTAGTTTCCGAGAAACGCGAAAATTACACATTCCATCCGCACCAGTCACTTCCAGAATGACCCAACATATAATTATTCTATATCTAGGAATCTGTGGGTGTTAGGTAAACAAAAAAATGATGGAATTGTAGATATTATTATTGGCTTTCAACCGAATCAATCCGATTGCGAATCGGTTAAGTCGTTTCTGAGAAACACGCAAATTACACATTTCATCCGCACCAGTGACTTCCAGAATGACCCAACATAAAATTATTGTATATCTAGGAAACTGTGGGATGGAATTGTAGATATTATTATTGGCTTTTAAACGAATCAATCCGATTGCGAATCGGTTAAGTCGTTTCCGAGAAATACGAAAATTACACATTCCATCCGCACCAGTCACTTCCAGAATGGCCCAACATAAAATAATTCTAAATCTAGGAAACTGTGGTTGTTAGGTAGACAAAACAAGTATGGAATTGGAGATATTATAATTGGCTTTCAAACGAATCAATCCGATTGCGAATCAGTTAAGTTGTTTCCGAGAAACGCAAAAATTACACATTCCATCCGCACAAGTCACTTCCAGAAATTATTCTATATCTAGGGAACTGTGGGTGTTAGGTAGACAAAATAGGGATGGAATTGTAGATATTATTATTGGCTTTCAAACGAATCAATCCGATTGCGAATCGGTTAAGTCGTTTCCGAGAAACACGAATATTACACATTCCATCCGCACCAGTCACTTCCAGAATGACCCAACATAAAATTACTCTATATCTAGGAAACTGTGGGTGTTAGGTCGACAAAACAAGTATGGACTTGGAGATATTATAATTGGCTTTCAAACGAATCAATCCGATTGCGAATCGGTTAAGTCGTTTCCGAGAAACGCAAAAATTACACATTCCATCCGCACAAGTCACTTCCACAATGATCCAACACAAAATTATTCTATATCTCGTAAATTGTGAGTGTTACGTAGACAAAACAAGTATGTTATTGGATATATTATTATTGGCTTTCAAACAAATCAATCCGATTGCGAATCGGTTAAGTCGTTTCGGAGAAACACGAAAATTACACATTCCATCCGCACTAGTCACTTCCAGAATGACCCAACATAAAATCATTCCATATTTAGGAAACTGTGAGTGTTAGGTAGACAAAACAAGGATGGAATTGTTGATATTATTATTGGCTTTCAAACGAATCAATCCGAATGCGAATCAGTTAAGTCGTTTCCGAGAAATACGAAAATAACACATTCCATCCGCACAAGTCACTTCCAGAATGACCCAACATAAAATTATTCTATATCTAGGGAACTGTGGGTGGTAGGTAGACAAAACAAGGATGGAATTGTAGATATTATTATTGGCTCTCAAACGCACCAAACCGATTGCGAATCGGTTAAGTAGTTTCCGAGAAACACGAAAATTACACATTCCATCCGCACCAGTCACTTCCAGAATGACCCAACATATAATTATTCTATATCTAGGAATCTGTGGGTGTTACGTAAACAAAAAAAGGATGGAAATGTAGATATTATTATTGGCTTTCAAACGAACCAAACCGATTGCGAATCGCTTATGTCGTTTCCGAGAAACACAAAAATTAAACATTCCATCCGCACAAGTCACTTCCAGAATGACCCAACATAAAATTATTCTATATCTAGGGAACTGTGGGTGTTAGGTAGACAAAACAGGGATGGAATTGTAGATATTATTATTGGCTTTCAAACGAGTTAATCCGATAGCGAATCGGTTAAATCGTTTCCGAGAAACACGAAAATTACACATTCCATCCGCACCAGTCACTTCCAGAATAGCCCAACATAAAATTATTCTATATCTAGGAAACTGTGGTTGTTAGGTAGACAAACCAAGTATGGAATTGTTGATATTATAATTGGCTTTCAAACGAATCAATCCAATTGCGAATCGGTTAAGTCGTTTCCGAGAAACGCAAAAATTACACATTCCATCCGCACAAGTTACTTCCAGAATGATCCAACACAAAATGATTCTATATCTCGTAAATTGTGAGTGTTAGGTAGACAAAACAAGTATGTAATTGGATATATTATTATTGGCTTTCAAACGAAACAATCCGATTGCGAATCGGTTAAGTCGTTTCGGAGAAACACGAAAATTACACATTCCATCCGCACTAGTCACTTCCAGAATGACCCAACATAAAATCATTCCATATTTAGGAAACTGTGAGTGTTAGGTAGACAAAACAAGGATGGAATTGTTAATATTATTATTGGCTTTCAAACGAATCAATCCGATTGCGAATCAGTTAAGTCGTTTCCGAGAAATACGAAAATTACACATTCCACCCGCACAAGTCACTTCCAGAATGACTCAACATAAAATTATTCTATATCTAGGGAACTGTGGGTGGTAGGTAGACAAAACAAGGATGGAATTGTAGATATTATTATTGGCTTTCAACCGAATCAATCCGATTGCGAATCGGTTAAGTCGTTTCTGAGAAACACGCAAATTACACATTTCATCCGCACCAGTCACTTCCAGAATGACCCAACATAAAATCATTCCATATTTAGGAAACTGTGAGTGTTAGGTAGACAAAACAAGGATGGAATTGTTAATATTATTATTGGCTTTCAAACGAATCAATCCGATTGCGAATCAGTTAAGTCGTTTCCGAGAAATACGAAAATTACACATTCCACCCGCACAAGTCACTTCCAGAATGACTCAACATAAAATTATTCTATATCTAGGAAACCGTGGGTGTTAGGCAGGCAAAACAAGTATGGAATTGGAGATATTATAATTGGCTTTCAAACGAATCAATCCGATTGCGATTCGGTTAAGTCATTTCCGAGAAAAACGCAAATTACACATTCCATCCGCACAAGTCATATCCAGAATGACCCAACCTAAAATTATTCTCTATCTCGGAAACCGTGACTGCTACGTAGACAACGAGTATGGAATTGTAGATATTATTATTGGCTTTCAAACGAATCAATCCGATTGCAAATCGGTTAAGTCGTTTCAGAGAAAACTGAAAATTACATATTCCATCCGCACAAGTCACTTCCAGAATGACCCAACATTAAATTATTCTATATCTCGGCAACTGTGAGCGCTAGGTAGACAAACCCAATATGGGATTGCAGATATTATTATCCGCTTTCAAACGAATCAATCCGTTTGCGATTAGGTTAAGTCGTTTCCGAGAAAAACGAAAATTACATATTCCATCCGCACAAGTCACTTCCAGAATGACCCAACCTAAAATTATTCTCTATTTCGGAAACTGTGAGTGCTAGGTAGACAAGACAAGTATGGGACTTAAGACATTATTATTGGCTTTCAAACGAATCAATACGATTGTGAATCGGTTACGTCGTTTCCGAGAAAAACGAAAATTACATATTCCACTAGCACAAATCACTTCCAGAATGACCCAACATAAAATTATTCTATATCTCGGCAACTGTGAGTGCTAGGTAGACAAACCCAATATGGGATTGCAGATATTATTATCCGCTTTCAAACGAATCAATCCGTTTGCGAATAGGTTAAGTCGTTTTCGAGAAAAACGAAAATTACATATTCCATCCGCACAAGTCACTTCCAGAATGACCCAACCTAAAATTATTCTCTATTTCGGAAACTGTGAGTGCTAGGTAGACAAGACAAGTATGGGACTTAAGACATTATTATTGGCTTTCAAACGAATCAATACGATTGTGAATCGGTTACGTCGTTTCCGAGAAAAACGAAAATTACATATTCCACTAGCACAAATCACTTCCAGAATGACCCCACATAAAATTATTCTATATCTCGGAAACTGAGATTGCTATGTAGACAAAACCAGTATGGAATTGTAGATAATATTATTGGCTTTCAAATGAATCAATCCGATTGCAAATCGGTTAAGTCGTTTCCGAGAAAAATGAAAATTACATATTCCATCCGCATATTTCCATCCGAGATATTATAATTGGCTTTCAAACGAATCAATCCGATTGTGAATCGGTTAAGTCGTTTCGGAGAAACACGAAAATTACACATTCCATCCGCACTAGTCACTTTCAGAAAGACCCAACATAAAATCATTCCATATTTAGGAAACTGTGAGTGTTACGTAGACAAAACAAGTATGTTATTGGATATATTATTATTGGCTTTCAAACAAATCAATCCGATTGCGAATCGGTTAAGTCGTTTCGGAGAAACACGAAAATTACACATTCCATCCGCACTAGTCACTTCCAGAAAAACCCAACATAAAATCATTCCATATTTAGGAAACTGTGAGTGTTAGGTAGACAAAACAAGGATGGAATTGTTGATATTATTATTGGTTTTCAAACGAATCAATCCGATTGCGAATCAGTTAAGTCATTTCCGAGAAATACGAAAATTACACATTCCATCCGCACAAGTCACTTCCAGAATGACCCAACATAAAATTATTCTATATCTAGGGACCTGCGGGTGGTAGGTAGACAAAACAAGGATGGAATTGTAGATATTATTATTGGCTTTCAAACGCACCAAACCGATTGCGAATCGGTTAAGTAGTTTCCGAGAAACGCGAAAATTACACATTCCATCCGCACCAGTCACTTCCAGAATGACCCAACATATAATTATTCTATATCTAGGAATCTGTGGGTGTTAGGTAAACAAAAAAATGATGGAATTGTAGATATTATTATTGGCTTTCAACCGAATCAATCCGATTGCGAATCGGTTAAGTCGTTTCTGAGAAACACGCAAATTACACATTTCATCCGCACCAGTGACTTCCAGAATGACCCAACATAAAATTATTGTATATCTAGGAAACTGTGGGTGTTAGGTAGGCAAAACAAGTATGGAATTGGAGATATTATAATTGGCTTTCAAACGAATCAATCCGATTGCAAATAGTTTAAGTCGTTTCCGAGAAAAACGAAAATTACATATTCCATCCGCACCAAACACTTCCAGAATGACTCAACCTAAAAATAATCTATATCTCGGAAACGGAGAGTGCTAGGTAGACAAAACGAGTATGGAATTGTAGATATTATTATTGGCTTTCAAACGAATCAATCCGATTGCAAATCGGTTAAGTAGTTTCCGAGAAACGCAAAAATTACATATTCCATCCGCACAAGTCACTTCCAGAATGACCCAACATTAAATTATTCTATATCTCGGCAACTGTGAGTGCTAGGTAGACAAACCCAATATGGAATTGTAGATATTATTATTGGCTTTCAAATGAATTAGTCCGATTGCAAATCGGTTAAGTCGTTTCCGAGAAAAATGAAAATTACATATTCCATCCGCACAAGTCACCTCCAGAATGACCCAACCTAAAAATAATCTATATCTCGGAAACGGTGAGAGCTAGGTAGACAAAACCAATATGGAATTGTAGATATTATTATTGGCTTTCCAGCGAATCAACCCGATTGCGTATCGGTTAAGTCTTTTACGAGAAAAACGAAAATTACCTATTTCATCTGCACCAAACACTTCCAGAATGATCCAACACAAAGTCATTCTATATCTCGGAAACTGTGAGTGCTAGGTAGACAAACCCAGTATGGAATTGTAAATAATATTATTGGCTTTCAAATGAATCAATCCGATTGCAAATCGCTTAAGTCGTTTCCGAGAAAAACGAAAATTACATATTCCATCTGCACAAGTCACTTCCAGAATGACCCAACCTAAAATTATTCTCTATCTCGGAAACTGTGAGTGCTATGTAGACAAAACCAGTCTGGAATTGTAGATTTTATTATTGGCTTTCAAACGAATCAATCCGATTGCAAATCGGTTAAGTCGTTTCCGAGAAAAACAAAAATTATATATTCCACTAGCACAAGTCACTTCCAGAATGGCCCAACATAAAATTATTCTATATCTCGGAAGCTGTGAGCGCTATGTAGACAAAACCAGTATGGAATTGTAGATATTATTATTAGCTTTCAAACGAATCAATCCGATTGCGAATTGGTTAAGTCGTTCTATATCTCGGAAACTGTGAGTGCTAGGTAGACAAACCCAGTATGGAATTGTAAATAATATTATTGGCTTTCAAATGAATCAATCCGATTGCAAATCGGATAAGTTGTTTCCGAGAAAAACGAAAATTACATATTCCATCCGCACAAGTCACTTCCAGAATGACCCAAACTAAAATTATTCTCTATCTCGGAAACTGTGAGTGCTAGGTAGACAAACCCAATATGGGATTGCAGATATTATTATCCGCTTTCAAACGAATCAATCCGTTTGCGAATAGGTTAAGTCGTTTCCGAGAAAAACGAAAATTACATATTCCATCCGCACAAGTCACTTCCAGAATGACCCAACCTAAAATTATTCTCTATTTCGGAAACTGTGAGTGCTAGGTAGACAAGACAAGTAAGGGACTTAAGACATTATTATTGGCTTTCAAACGCACCAAACCGATTGCGAATCGGTTAAGTAGTTTCCGAGAAACGCGAAAATTACACATTCCATCCGCACCAGTCACTTCCAGAATGACCCAACATATAATTATTCTATATCTAGGAATCTGTGGGTGTTAGGTAAACAAAAAAATGATGGAATTGTAGATATTATTATTGGCTTTCAACCGAATCAATCCGATTGCGAATCGGTTAAGTCGTTTCTGAGAAACACGCAAATTACACATTTCATCCGCACCAGTGATTTCCAGAATGACCCAACATAAAATTATTGTATATCTAGGAAACTGTGGGTGTTAGGTAGGCAAAACAAGTATGGAATTGGAGATATTATAATTGGCTTTCAAACGAATCAATCCGATTGCAAATAGTTTAAGTCGTTTCCGAGAAAAACGAAAATTACATATTCCATCCGCACCAAACACTTCCAGAATGACTCAACCTAAAAATAATCTATATCTCGGAAACGGAGAGTGCTAGGTAGACAAACCCAATATGGAATTGTAGATATTATTATTGGCTTTCAAATGAATTAGTCCGATTGCAAATCGGTTAAGTCGTTTCCGAGAAACACGAAAATTACATATTCCATCCGCACAAGTCACCTCCAGAATGACCCAACCTAAAAATAATCTATATCTCGGAAACGGTGAGAGCTAGGTAGACAAAACCAATATGGAATTACGATATTATTATTGGCTTTCCAGCGAATCAACCCGATTGCGTATCGGTTAAGTCTTTTACGAGAAAAACGAAAATTACCTATTTCATCTGCACCAAACACTTCCAGAATGATCCAACACAAAGTCATTCTATATCTCGGAAACTGTGAGTGCTAGGTAGACAAACCCAGTATGGAATTGTAAATAATATTATTGGCTTTCAAATGAATCAATCCGATTGCAAATCGCTTAAGTCGTTTCCGAGAAAAACGAAAATTACATATTCCATCTGCACAAGTCACTTCCAGAATGACCCAACCTAAAATTATTCTCTATCTCGGAAACTGTGAGTGCTATGTAGACAAAACCAGTCTGGAATTGTAGATTTTATTATTGGCTTTCAAACGAATCAATCCGATTGCAAATCGGTTAAGTAGTTTCCGAGAAAAATGAAAATTACATATTCCATCCGCACAAGTCACTTCCAGAATGACCCAACATTAAATTATTCTATATCTCGGCAACTGTGAGTGCTAGGTAGACAAACCCAATATGGAATTGTAGATATTATTATTGGCTTTCAAATGAATTAGTCCGATTGCAAATCGGTTAAGTCGTTTCCGAGAAAAATGAAAATTACATATTCCATCCGCACAAGTCACCTCCAGAATGACCCAACCTAAAAATAATCTATATCTCGGAAACGGTGAGAGCTAGGTAGACAAAACCAATATGGAATTACGATATTATTATTGGCTTTCCAGCGAATCAACCCGATTGCGTATCGGTTAAGTCTTTTACGAGAAAAACGAAAATTACCTATTTCATCTGCACCAAACACTTCCAGAATGATCCAACACAAAGTCATTCTATATCTCGGAAACTGTGAGTGCTAGGTAGACAAACCCAGTATGGAATTGTAAATAATATTATTGGCTTTCAAATGAATCAATCCGATTGCAAATCGCTTAAGTCGTTTCCGAGAAAAACGAAAATTACATATTCCATCTGCACAAGTCACTTCCAGAATGACCCAACCTAAAATTATTCTCTATCTCGGAAACTGTGAGTGCTATGTAGACAAAACCAGTCTGGAATTGTAGATTTTATTATTGGCTTTCAAACGAATCAATCCGATTGCAAATCGGTTAAGTCGTTTCCGAGAAAAACAAAAATTATATATTCCACTAGCACAAGTCACTTCCAGAATGGCCCAACATAAAATTATTCTATATCTCGGAAACTGTGAGCGCTATGTAGACAAAACCAGTATGGAATTGTAGATATTATTATTAGCTTTCAAACGAATCAATCCGATTGCGAATTGGTTAAGTCGTTCTATATCTCGGAAACTGTGAGTGCTAGGTAGACAAACCCAGTATGGAATTGTAAATAATATTATTGGCTTTCAAATGAATCAATCCGATTGCAAATCGGATAAGTTGTTTCCGAGAAAAACGAAAATTACATATTCCATCCGCACAAGTCACTTCCAGAATGACCCAAACTAAAATTATTCTCTATCTCGGAAACTGTGAGTGCTAGGTAGACAAACCCAATATGGGATTGCAGATATTATTATCCGCTTTCAAACGAATCAATCCGTTTGCGAATAGGTTAAGTCGTTTCCGAGAAAAACGAAAATTACATATTCCATCCGCACAAGTCACTTCCAGAATGACCCAACCTAAAATTATTCTCTATTTCGGAAACTGTGAGTGCTAGGTAGACAAGACAAGTATGGGACTTAAGACATTATTATTGGCTTTCAAACGAATCAATACGATTGTGAATCGGTTACGTCGTTTCCGAGAACAACGAAAATTACATATTCCACTAGCACAAATCACTTCCAGAATGACCCAACATAAAATTATTCTATATCTCGGAAACTTTCAACCGAATCAATCCGATTGCGAATCGGTTAAGTCGTTTCTGAGAAACACGCAAATTACACATTTCATCCGCACCAGTGACTTCCAGAATGACCCAACATAAAATTATTGTATATCTAGGAAACTGTGGGTGTTAGGTAAACAAAAAAATGATGGAATTGTAGATATTATTATTGGCTTTCAACCGAATCAATCCGATTGCGAATCGGTTAAGTCGTTTCTGAGAAACACGCAAATTACACATTTCATCCGCACCAGTGATTTCCAGAATGACCCAACATAAAATTATTGTATATCTAGGAAACTGTGGGTGTTAGGTAGGCAAAACAAGTATGGAATTGGAGATATTATAATTGGCTTTCAAACGAATCAATCCGATTGCAAATAGTTTAAGTCGTTTCCGAGAAAAACGAAAATTACATATTCCATCCGCACCAAACACTTCCAGAATGACTCAACCTAAAAATAATCTATATCTCGGAAACGGAGAGTGCTAGGTAGACAAAACGAGTATTGAATTGTAGATATTATTATTGGCTTTCAAACGAATCAATCCGATTGCAAATCGGTTAAGTAGTTTCCGAGAAAAATGAAAATTACATATTCCATCCGCACAAGTCACTTCCAGAATGACCCAACATTAAATTATTCTATATCTCGGCAACTGTGAGTGCTAGGTAGACAAACCCAATATGGAATTGTAGATATTATTATTGGCTTTCAAATGAATTAGTCCGATTGCAAATCGGTTAAGTCGTTTCCGAGAAAAATGAAAATTACATATTCCATCCGCACAAGTCACCTCCAGAATGACCCAACCTAAAAATAATCTATATCTCGGAAACGGTGAGAGCTAGGTAGACAAAACCAATATGGAATTACGATATTATTATTGGCTTTCCAGCGAATCAACCCGATTGCGTATCGGTTAAGTCTTTTACGAGAAAAACGAAAATTACCTATTTCATCTGCACCAAACACTTCCAGAATGATCCAACACAAAGTCATTCTATATCTCGGAAACTGTGAGTGCTAGGTAGACAAACCCAGTATGGAATTGTAAATAATATTATTGGCTTTCAAATGAATCAATCCGATTGCAAATCGCTTAAGTCGTTTCCGAGAAAAACGAAAATTACATATTCCATCTGCACAAGTCACTTCCAGAATGACCCAACCTAAAATTATTCTCTATCTCGGAAACTGTGAGTGCTATGTAGACAAAACCAGTCTGGAATTGTAGATTTTATTATTGGCTTTCAAACGAATCAATCCGATTGCAAATCGGTTAAGTCGTTTCCGAGAAAAACAAAAATTATATATTCCACTAGCACAAGTCACTTCCAGAATGGCCCAACATAAAATTATTCTATATCTCGGAAACTGTGAGCGCTATGTAGACAAAACCAGTATGGAATTGTAGATATTATTATTAGCTTTCAAACGAATCAATCCGATTGCGAATTGGTTAAGTCGTTCTATATCTCGGAAACTGTGAGTGCTAGGTAGACAAACCCAGTATGGAATTGTAAATAATATTATTGGCTTTCAAATGAATCAATCCGATTGCAAATCGGATAAGTTGTTTCCGAGAAAAACGAAAATTACATATTCCATCCGCACAAGTCACTTCCAGAATGACCCAAACTAAAATTATTCTCTATCTCGGAAACTGTGAGTGCTAGGTAGACAAACCCAATATGGGATTGCAGATATTATTATCCGCTTTCAAACGAATCAATCCGTTTGCGAATAGGTTAAGTCGTTTCCGAGAAAAACGAAAATTACATATTCCATCCGCACAAGTCACTTCCAGAATGACCCAACCTAAAATTATTCTCTATTTCGGAAACTGTGAGTGCTAGGTAGACAAGACAAGTATGGGACTTAAGACATTATTATTGGCTTTCAAACGAATCAATACGATTGTGAATCGGTTACGTCGTTTCCGAGAACAACGAAAATTACATATTCCACTAGCACAAATCACTTCCAGAATGACCCAACATAAAATTATTCTATATCTCGGAAACTTTCAACCGAATCAATCCGATTGCGAATCGGTTAAGTCGTTTCTGAGAAACACGCAAATTACACATTTCATCCGCACCAGTGACTTCCAGAATGACCCAACATAAAATTATTGTATATCTAGGAAACTGTGGGTGTTAGGTAGGCAAAACAAGTATGGAATTGGAGATATTATAATTGGCTTTCAAACGAATCAATCCGATTGCAAATAGTTTAAGTCGTTTCCGAGAAAAACGAAAATTACATATTCCGTCCGCACCAAACACTTCCAGAATGACTCAACCTAAAAATAATCTATATCTCGGAAACGGAGAGTGCTAGGTAGACAAAACGAGTATGGAATTGTAGATATTATTATTGGCTTTCAAACGAATCAATCCGATTGCAAATGGGTTAAGTCGTTTCCGAGAAAAATGAAAATTACATATTCCATCCGCACAAGTCACTTCCAGAATGACCCAAACTAAAATTATTCTCTATCTCGGAAACTGTGAGTGCTAGGTAGACAAACCCAATATGGGATTGCAGATATTATTATCCGCTTTCGAACGAATCAATCCGTTTGCGAATAGGTTAAGTCGTTTCCGAGAAAAACGAAAATTACATATTCCATCCGCACAAGTCACTTCCAGAATGACCCAAACTAAAATTATTCTCTATCTCGGAAACTGTGAGTGCTATGTAGACAAAACCAATATGGAATTACGATATTATTATTGGCTTTCCAGCGAATCAACCCGATTGCGTATCGGTTAAGTCTTTTACGAGAAAAACGAAAATTACCTATTTCATCTGCACCAAACACTTCCAGAATGATCCAACACAAAGTCATTCTATATCTCGGAAACTGTGAGTGCTAGGTAGACAAACCCAGTATGGAATTGTAAATAATATTATTGGCTTTCAAATGAATCAATCCGATTGCAAATCGGTTAAGTCGTTTCCGAGAAAAACGAAAATTACATATTCCATCTGCACAAGTCACTTCCAGAATGACCAAACCTAAAATTATTCTCTATCTCGGAAACTGTGAGTGCTATGTAGACAAAACCAGTCTGGAATTGTAGATTTTATTATTGGCTTTCAAACGAATCAATCCGATTGCAAATCGGTTAAGTCGTTTCCGAGAAAAACAAAAATTATATATTCCACTAGCACAAGTCACTTCCAGAATGGCCCAACATAAAATTATTCTATATCTCGGAAACTGTGAGCGCTATGTAGACAAAACCAGTATGGAATTGTAGATATTATTATTAGCTTTCAAACGAATCAATCCGATTGCGAATTGGTTAAGTCGTTCTATATCTCGGAAACTGTGAGTGCTAGGTAGACAAACCCAGTATGGAATTGTAAATAATATTATTGGCTTTCAAATGAATCAATCCGATTGCAAATCGGTTAAGTTGTTTCCGAGAAAAACGAAAATTACATATTCCATCCGCACAAGTCACTTCCAGAATGACCCAAACTAAAATTATTCTCTATCTCGGAAACTGTGAGTGCTAGGTAGACAAACCCAATATGGGATTGCAGATATTATTATCCGCTTTCGAACGAATCAATCCGTTTGCGAATAGGTTAAGTCGTTTCCAAGAAAAACGAAAATTACATATTCCATCCGCACAAGTCACTTCCAGAATGACCCAACCTAAAATTATTCTCTATTTCGGAAACTGTGAGTGCTAGGTAGACAAGACAAGTATGGGACTTAAGACATTATTATTGGCTTTCAAACGAATCAATACGATTGTGAATCGGTTACGTCGTTTCCGAGAAAAACGAAAATCACATATTCCACTAGCACAAATCACTTCCAGAATGACCCAACATAAAATTATTTTATATCTCGGAAACTGAGATTGCTATGTAGACAAAACCAGTATGGGACTTTAGACATTATTATTGGCTTTCACACGAATCAATCCGATTGCGAATCGGTTAAGTCGTTTCCGAGAAAAACGAAAATTACATATTCCATCCGCACAAGTCACTACCAGAATGACCCAACCTAAAAATAATCTATATCTCGGAAACGGTGATTTCTAGGTAGACAAAACCAGTATGGAATTGTAGATAATATTATTGGCTTTCAAATGAATCAATCCGATTGCAAATCGGTTAAGTCGTTTCCGAGAAAAATGAAAATTACATATTCCATCCGCATATTTCCATCCGAGATATTATAATTGGCTTTCAAACGAATCAATCCGATTGTGAATCGGTTAAGTCGTTTCGGAGAAACACGAAAATTACACATTCCATCCGCACTAGTCACTTTCAGAAAGACCCAACATAAAATCATTCCATATTTAGGAAACTGTGAGTGTTACGTAGACAAAACAAGTATGTTATTGGATATATTATTATTGGCTTTCAAACAAATCAATCCGATTGCGAATCGGTTAAGTCGTTTCGGAGAAACACGAAAATTACACATTCCATCCGCACTAGTCACTTCCAGAAAAACCCAACATAAAATCATTCCATATTTAGGAAACTGTGAGTGTTAGGTAGACAAAACAAGGATGGAATTGTTGATATTATTATTGGTTTTCAAACGAATCAATCCGATTGCGAATCAGTTAAGTCATTTCCGAGAAATACGAAAATTACACATTCCATCCGCACAAGTCACTTCCAGAATGACCCAACATAAAATTATTCTATATCTAGGGACCTGCGGGTGGTAGGTAGACAAAACAAGGATGGAATTGTAGATATTATTATTGGCTTTCAAACGCACCAAACCGATTGCGAATCGGTTAAGTAGTTTCCGAGAAACACGAAAATTACACATTCCATCCGCACCAGTCACTTCCAGAATGACCCAACATATAATTATTCTATATCTAGGAATCTGTGGGTGTTAGGTAAACAAAAAAATGATGGAATTGTAGATATTATTATTGGCTTCCAACCGAATCAATCCGATTGCGAATCGGTTAAGTCGTTTCTGAGAAACACGCAAATTACACATTTCATCCGCACCAGTGACTTCCAGAATGACCCAACATAAAATTATTGTATATCTAGGAAACTGTGGGTGTTAGGTAGGCAAAACAAGTATGGAATTGGAGATATTATAATTGGCTTTCAAACGAATCAATCCGATTGCAAATAGTTTAAGCCGTTTCCGAGAAACACGCAAATTACATATTCCATCCGCACCAAACACTACCAGAATGACTCAACCTAAAAATAATCTATATCTCGGAAACGGAGAGTGCTAGGTAGACAAAACGAGTATGGAATTGTAGATATTATTATTGGCTTTCAAACGAATCAATCCGATTGCAAATCGGTTAAGTAGTTTCCGAGAAAAATTAAAATTACATATTCCATCCGCACAAGTCACTTCCAGAATGACCCAACATTAAATTATTCTATATCTCGGCAACTGTGAGTGCTAGGTAGACAAAACAAGTATTAAATTGTAGAAATTATTATTGGCTTTCAAATGAATTAGTCCGATTGCAAATCGGTTAAGTCGTTTCCGAGAAAAATGAAAATTACATATTCCATCCGCACAAGTCACCTCCAGAATGACCCAACCTAAAAATAATCTATATCTCGGAAACGGTGAGAGCTAGGTAGACAAAACCAATATGGAATTGTAGATATTATTATTGGCTTTCCAGCGAATCAACCCGATTGCGTATCGGTTAAGTCTTTTACGAGAAAAACGAAAATTACCTATTTCATCTGCACCAAACACTTCCAGAATGATCCAACACAAAGTCATTCTATATCTCGGAAACTGTGAGTGCTAGGTAGACAAACCCAGTATGGAATTGTAAATAATATTATTGGCTTTCAAATGAATCAATCCGATTGCAAATCGGTGAAGTCGTTTCCGAGAAAAACGAAAATTACATATTCCATCTGCACAAGTCACTTCCAGAATGACCCAACCTAAAATTATTCTCTATCTCGGAAACTGTGAGTGCTATGTAGACAAAACCAGTCTGGAATTGTAGATTTTATTATTGGCTTTCAAACGAATCAATCAGATTGCAAATCGGTTAAGTCGTTTCCGAGAAAAACAAAAATTATATATTCCACTAGCACAAGTCACTTCCAGAATGGCCCAACATAAAATTATTCTATATCTCGCAAACTGTGAGCGCTATGTAAACAAAACCAGTATGGAATTGTAGATATTATTATTAGCTTTCAAACGAATTAATCCGATTGCGAATTGGTTAAGTCGTTCTATATCTCGGAAACTGTGAGTGCTAGGTAGACAAACCCAGTATGGAATTGTAAATAATATTATTGGCTTTCAAATGAATCAATCCGATTGCAAATCGGTTAAGTTGTTTCCGAGAAAAACGAAAATTACATATTCCATCCGCACAAGTCACTTCCAGAATGACCCAAACTAAAATTATTCTCTATCTCGGAAACTGTGAGTGCTATGTAGACAAAACCAGTATGGAATTGTAGATTTTATTATTGGCTTTCAAACGAATCAATCCGATTGCAAATCGGTTAAGTCGTTTCCGAGAAAAACGAAAATTACCTATTTCCTCTGCACCAGTCACTTCCAGAATGACCCAACATAAAATTATTCTATATCTCGGAAACGGTGAGTGCTAGGTGGACAAAGCGAGCATGGGATTGTAGACATTATTATTGGCTTTCAAACGAATCAATCCGATTGCGAATCGGTTAAGTCGTTTTAGAGAAAAATGTAAATTACATATTTCATCTGCACCAGTCACTTCCAGAATGACGCAACAAAAAATTATTCTATATCTCGGAAACTGTGAGTGCTATGTAGACAAAACGAGTATGGGACTGTAGACATTATTATTGGCTTTCAACCGAAACAACCTGATTGCGAATCGGTTAAGTCGTTTCCGAGAAAAACGAAAATTACATATTCCATCCGCACAAATCACTTCCAGAATGACCCAACCCAAAAATAATCTATATCTCGGAAACGGTGAGTGCTAGGTAGACAAAACAAGTATGGAATTGGGGATATTATAATTGGCTTTCAAACGAATCAATCCGATTGCGAATCGGTTAATTCGTTTCCGAGAAACGCAAAAATTACACATTCCATCCGCACAAGTCACTTCCAGAATGATCCAACACAAAATTATTCTATATCTCGTAAATTGTGAGTGTTAGGTGGACAAAGCAAGTATGTAATTTGATATATTATTATTGGCTTTCAAACGAATCAATCCGATTGCGAATCTGTTAAGTAGTTTCCGAGAAACACGAAAATTACACATTCCATCCGCACTAGTCACTTCCAGAATGACCCAACATAAAATCATTTAATATTTAGGAAACTGTGAGTGTTAGGTAGACAAAACAAGTATGGAATTGGAGATATTATAATTGGCTTTCAAACGAATCAATCCGATTGCGAATCGGTTAAGTCGTTTCCGAGAAACGCAAAAATTACACATTCCATCCGCACAAGTCACTTCCAGAATGATCCAACACAAAATTATTCTATATCTCGTAAATTGTGAGTGTTAGGTAGACAAAGCAAGTATGTAATTTGATATATTATTATTGGCTTTCAAATGAATCAATCCGATTGCGAATCAGTTAAGTCGTTTCCGAGGAATACGAAAATTACACATTCCATCCGCACAAGTCACTTCCAGAATGATCCAACATAAAATAATTCTATATCTAGGGAACTGTGGGTGTTAGGTAGACAAAACAAGTATGGAATTGTAGATATTATTATTGGCTTTCAAACGAACCAAACCGATTGCGAATCGGTTAAGTAGTTTCCGAGAAACACGAAAATTTCACATTCCATCCGCACCAGTCACTTCCAGAATGACCCAACATATAATTATTCTATATCTAGGAATCTGTGGGTGTTAGGTAGACAAAAAAGGATGGAATTGTAGATATAATTATTGGCTTTCAAACGAATCAATCCGATTGCAAATCGGTTAAGTCGTTTCCGAGAAACACGAAAATTACACATTCCATCCGCACCAGTCACTTCCAGAATGATCCAACAAAAAATTATTCTATATCTCGTAAACTTTGAGTGTTAGGTAGATAAATCAAGTATGGAATTTGAGATATTGTTATTGGCTTTCAAACGAATCAATCCGATTGCGAATCGCTTAAGTCGTTTTCGAGAAACACAAAAATTAAAAATTCCATCCGCACTAGTCACTTCCAGAATGATCCAACATTAAATTATTCTGTATCTAGGGAACTGTGGGTGGTAGGTAGACAAAACAAGGATGGAATTGTTGATATTATATCAAACGAACCAAACCGATTGCGAATCGCTTAAGTCGTTTCCGAGAAACACAAAAATTAAACATTCCATCCGCACAAGTCACTTCCAGAAGACCCAACATAAAATTATTCTATATCTAGGGAACTGTGGGTGTTAGGTAGACGAAACAGGCTTTCAAACGAATCAATCCGATTGCGAATCGGTTAAGTCGTTTCCGAGAAACACGAGAATTACACATTCCATCCGCACCAGTCACTTCCAGAATGGCCCAACATAAAATTATTCTATATCTAGGAAACTGTTGTTGTTAGGTAGACAAAACAAGTATGGAATTGTAGATATTATAATTGGCTTTCAAACGAATCAATTCGACTGCGAATCGGTTAAGTCGTTTCCGAGAAACGCAAAAATTGCACATTCCATCCGCACAAGTCACTTCCAGAATGATCCAACACAAAATTATTCTATATCTCGTAAATTGTGAGTGTTAGGTAGACAAAACAAGAATGGAATTGTTGATATTATTATTGGCTTTCAAACAAATCAATCCGATTTCGAATCTGTTAAGTCGTTTCGGAGAAACACGAAAATTACACATTCCATCCGCACTAGTCACTTCAAGAATGACCCAACATAAAATCATTCCATAATTAGGAAACTGTGAGTGTTAGGTAGACAAATCAAGAATGGAATTGTTGATATTATTATTGGCTTTCAAACTTTCCGATTGCGAATCGGTTAAGTCGTTTCAGAGAAACACGAAAATTACACATTCCATCCGCACAAGTAACTTCCAGAATGGCCCAACATGAAATTATTCCATATCTAGGAAACTGTGGGTGTAAGGTAGACAAAACAAGGATGGAATTGTAGATATTATTAGTGGCTTTCAACCGAATCAATCCGATTGCGAATCGGTTAAGTCGTTTCCGAGAAACACGCAAATTACACATTTCATCCGCACCAGTCACTTCCAGAATGACCAAACATAAAATTATTCTATATCTAGGAAACTGTGGGTGTTAGGTAGACAAAACAAGGATGGAATTGTAGATAATATTATTGGCTTTCAAATGAATCAATCCGATTGCGATTCGGTTAAGTCGTTTCCGAGAAAAATGAAAATTACATATTCCATCCGCACAAGTCACCTCCAGAATGACCCAACCTAAAAATAATCTATATCTCGGAAACGGTGAGTGCTAGGTAGACAAAACCAATATGGAATTGTCGATATTATTATTGGCTTTCAATCGAATCAATCCGATTGCGTATCGGTTAAGTCGTTTACGAGAAAAACGAAAATTACCTATTTCATCTGCACCAAACACTTCCACAATGATCCAACACAAAGTTATTCTATATCTCGGAAACTGTGAGTGCTAGGTAGACAAAACGAGTATGGGATTGTAGATATACAAATAACCTACATCTCGGAAACGGTGAGTGCTAGGTAGACAAAACGAGTATGGGATTGTCGATATTATTATTGGCTTTCAAGCGAATCAACCCGAATGCGTATCGGTTAAGTCGTTTACAAGAAAAACGAAAATTACCTATTTCATCTGCACCAAACACTACCAGAATGACCCAACCTAAAAATAATCTATATCTCGGAAACGTTGAGTGCTAGACAAAACGAGTATGGGATTGCAGATATTATTATTCGCTTTCAAACGAATTAATCCGATTGCGAAAGGTTAAGTCGTTTCCGAGAAAGACGAAAATTACATATTCCATCCGCACAAGTTACTTCCAGAATGACCCAACCTAAAAATAATCTATATCTCGGAAACGGTGAGCGCTAGGAAGACAAAACCAGTATGGAATTGTAGATAATATTATTGGCTTTCAAATGAATCAGTCCGATTGCAAATCGGTTAAGTCGTTTCCGAGAAAAATGAAAATTACATATTCCATCCGCACAAGTCACCTCCAGAATGACCCAACCTAAAAATAATCTATATCTCGGAAACGGTGAGAGCTAGGTAGACAAAACCAATATGGAATTACGATATTATTATTGGCTTTCAAGCGAATCAACCCGATTGCGTATCGGTTAAGTCTTTTAGGAGAAAAACGAAAATTACCTATTTCATCTGCACCAAACACTTCCAGAATGATCCAACACAAAGTCATTCTATATCTCGGAAACTGTGAGTGCTAGGTAGACAAAGCGAGTATGGGATTGTAGATAATATTATTGGCTTTCAAACGAATCAATCCGATTGCATATAGGTTAAGTCGTTTCCGATAAAAACGAAAATTACATATTCCATCCGCACAAGTCACTTTCAGAATGACCCAACCTAAAAATAACCTACATCTCGGAAACGGAGAGTGCTAGGTAGACAAAACGAGTATGGGATTGTCGATATTATTGTTAGCTTTCAAGCGAATCAACCCGATTGCGTATCGGTTAAGTCGTTTACGAGAAAAACGAAAATTAAACCAACCTAAAAATAATCTATATCTCGGAAACGGTGAGTGCTAGACAAAACGAGTATGGGATTGCAGATATTATTATTAGCTTTCAAACGAATCAATCCGATTGCAAATAGGTTAAGTCGTTTCCGAGAAAAACGAAAATTATCTATTCCATCCGCACAAGTAACTTCCAGAATGACCCAACCAAAAAATAACCTATATCTCGGAAACGGAGAGTGCTAGGTAGACAAACCCAGTATGGAATTGTAAATAATATTATTGGCTTTCAAATGAATCAATCCGATTGCAAATCGGATAAGTCGTTTCCGAGAAAAACGAAAATTACATATTCCATCCGCACAAGTCACTTCCAGAATGACCCAACCTAAAATTATTCTCTATCTCGGAAACTGTGAGTGCTATGTAGACAATACCAGTATGGAATTGTAGATTTTATTATTGGCTTTAAACGAATCAATCCGATTGCAAATCGGTTAAGTCGTTTACGAGAAAAACGAAAATTACCTATTTCATCTGCACCAAACACTTCCACAATGATCCAACACAAAGTTATTCTATATCTCGGAAACTGTGAGTGCTAGGTAGACAAAACGAGTATGGGATTGTAGATATACAAATAACCTACATCTCGGAAACGGTGAGTGCTAGGTAGACAAAACGAGTATGGGATTGTCGATATTATTATTGGCTTTCAAGCGAATCAACCCGAATGCGTATCGGTTAAGTCGTTTACAAGAAAAACGAAAATTACCTATTTCATCTGCACCAAACACTACCAGAATGACCCAACCTAAAAATAATCTATATCTCGGAAACGTTGAGTGCTAGACAAAACGAGTATGGGATTGCAGATATTATTATTCGCTTTCAAACGAATTAATCCGATTGCGAAAGGTTAAGTCGTTTCCGAGAAAGACGAAAATTACATATTCCATCCGCACAAGTTACTTCCAGAATGACCCAACCTAAAAATAATCTATATCTCGGAAACGGTGAGCGCTAGGAAGACAAAACCAGTATGGAATTGTAGATAATATTATTGGCTTTCAAATGAATCAGTCCGATTGCAAATCGGTTATGTCGTTTCCGAGAAAAATGAAAATTACATATTCCATCCGCACAAGTCACCTCCAGAATGACCCAACCTAAAAATAATCTATATCTCGGAAACGGTGAGAGCTAGGTAGACAAAACCAATATGGAGTTACGATATTATTATTGGCTTTCAAGCGAATCAACCCGATTGCGTATCGGTTAAGTCTTTTACGAGAAAAACGAAAATTACCTATTTCATCTGCACCAAACACTTCCAGAATGATCCAACACAAAGTCATTCTATATCTCGGAAACTGTGAGTGCTAGGTAGACAAAGCGAGTATGGGATTGTAGATATTATTATTGGCTTTCAAACGAATCAATCCGATTGCATATAGGTTAAGTCGTTTCCGATAAAAACGAAAATTACATATTCCATCCGCACAAGTCACTTTCAGAATGACCCAACCTAAAAATAACCTACATCTCGGAAACGGTGAGTGCTAGGTAGACAAAACGAGTATGGGATTGTCGATATTATTGTTAGCTTTCAAGCGAATCAACCCGATTGCGTATCGGTTAAGTCGTTTACGAGAAAAACGAAAATTAAACCAACCTAAAAATAATCTATATCTCGGAAACGGTGAGTGCTAGACAAAACGAGTATGGGATTGCAGATATTATTATTAGCTTTCAAACGAATCAATCCGATTGCAAATAGGTTAAGTCGTTTCCGAGAAAAACGAAAATTATCTATTCCATCCGCACAAGTAACTTCCAGAATGACCCAACCAAAAAATAACCTATATCTCGGAAACGGAGAGTGCTAGGTAGACAAACCCAGTATGGAATTGTAAATAATATTATTGGCTTTCAAATGAATCAATCCGATTGCAAATCGGATAAGTCGTTTCCGAGAAAAACGAAAATTACATATTCCATCCGCACAAGTCACTTCCAGAATGACCCAACCTAAAATTATTCTCTATCTCGGAAACTGTGAGTGCTATGTAGACAATACCAGTATGGAATTGTAGATTTTATTATTGGCTTTCAAACGAATCAATCCGATTGCAAATCGGTTAAGTCGTTTCCGAGAAAAACAAAAATTATATATTCCATCCGCACAAGTCACTTCCAGAATGACCCAACCTAAAATTATTCTCTATCTCGGAAACTGTGAGTGCTATGTAGACAAAACCAGTATGGAATTGTAGATATTATTATTGGCTTTCAAACGAATCAATCCGATTGCGAATCGGTTAAGTCGTTTACGAGAAAAACGAAAATTACCTATTTCATCTGCACCAAACACTTCCACAATGATCCAACACAAAGTTATTCTATATCTCGGAAACTGTGAGTGCTAGGTAGACAAAACGAGTATGGGATTGTAGATATACAAATAACCTACATCTCGGAAACGGTGAGTGCTAGGTAGACAAAACGAGTATGGGATTGTCGATATTATTATTGGCTTTCAAGCGAATCAACCCGAATGCGTATCGGTTAAGTCGTTTACAAGAAAAACGAAAATTACCTATTTCATCTGCACCAAACACTACCAGAATGACCCAACCTAAAAATAATCTATATCTCGGAAACGTTGAGTGCTAGACAAAACGAGTATGGGATTGCAGATATTATTATTCGCTTTCAAACGAATTAATCCGATTGCGAAAGGTTAAGTCGTTTCCGAGAAAGACGAAAATTACATATTCCATCCGCACAAGTTACTTCCAGAATGACCCAACCTAAAAATAATCTATATCTCGGAAACGGTGAGCGCTAGGAAGACAAAACCAGTATGGAATTGTAGATAATATTATTGGCTTTCAAATGAATCAGTCCGATTGCAAATCGGTTATGTCGTTTCCGAGAAAAATGAAAATTACATATTCCATCCGCACAAGTCACCTCCAGAATGACCCAACCTAAAAATAATCTATATCTCGGAAACGGTGAGAGCTAGGTAGACAAAACCAATATGGAGTTACGATATTATTATTGGCTTTCAAGCGAATCAACCCGATTGCGTATCGGTTAAGTCTTTTACGAGAAAAACGAAAATTACCTATTTCATCTGCACCAAACACTTCCAGAATGATCCAACACAAAGTCATTCTATATCTCGGAAACTGTGAGTGCTAGGTAGACAAAGCGAGTATGGGATTGTATATATTATTATTGGCTTTCAAACGAATCAATCCGATTGCATATAGGTTAAGTCGTTTCCGATAAAAACGAAAATTACATATTCCATCCGCACAAGTCACTTCCAGAATGACCCAACCTAAAAATAACCTACATCTCGGAAACGGTGAGTGCTAGGTAGACAAAACGAGTATGGGAAACGGTGAGTGCTAGACAAAACGAGTATGGGATTGCAGATATTATTATTAGCTTTCAAACGAATCAATCCGATTGCAAATAGGTTAAGTCGTTTCCGAGAAAAACGAAAATTATCTATTCCATCCGCACAAGTAACTTCCAGAATGACCCAACCAAAAAATAACCTATATCTCGGAAACGGAGAGTGCTAGGTAGACAAACCCAGTATGGAATTGTAAATAATATTATTGGCTTTCAAATGAATCAATCCGATTGCAAATCGGATAAGTCGTTTCCGAGAAAAACGAAAATTACATATTCCATCCGCACAAGTCACTTCCAGAATGACCCAACCTAAAATTATTCTCTATCTCGGAAACTGTGAGTGCTATGTAGACAATACCAGTATGGAATTGGAGATATTATAATTGGCTTTCAAACGAATCAATCCGATTGCAAATAGTTTAAGTCGTTTCCGAGAAAAACAAAAATTATATATTCCATCCGCACAAGTCACTTCCAGAATGACCCAACCTAAAATTATTCTCTATCTCGGAAACTGTGAGTGCTATGTAGACAAAACCAGTATGGAATTGTAGATATTATTATTGGCTTTCAAACGAATCAATCCGATTGCGAATCGGTTAAGTCGTTTACGAGAAAAACGAAAATTACCTATTTCATCTGCACCAAACACTTCCACAATGATCCAACACAAAGTTATTCTATATCTCGGAAACTGTGAGTGCTAGGTAGACAAAACGAGTATGGGATTGTAGATATACAAATAACCTACATCTCGGAAACGGTGAGTGCTAGGTAGACAAAACGAGTATGGGATTGTCGATATTATTATTGGCTTTCAAGCGAATCAACCCGAATGCGTATCGGTTAAGTCGTTTACAAGAAAAACGAAAATTACCTATTTCATCTGCACCAAACACTACCAGAATGACCCAACCTAAAAATAATCTATATCTCGGAAACGTTGAGTGCTAGACAAAACGAGTATGGGATTGCAGATATTATTATTCGCTTTCAAACGAATTAATCCGATTGCGAAAGGTTAAGTCGTTTCCGAGAAAGACGAAAATTACATATTCCATCCGCACAAGTTACTTCCAGAATGACCCAACCTAAAAATAATCTATATCTCGGAAACGGTGAGCGCTAGGAAGACAAAACCAGTATGGAATTGTAGATAATATTATTGGCTTTCAAATGAATCAGTCCGATTGCAAATCGGTTATGTCGTTTCCGAGAAAAATGAAAATTACATATTCCATCCGCACAAGTCACCTCCAGAATGACCCAACCTAAAAATAATCTATATCTCGGAAACGGTGAGAGCTAGGTAGACAAAACCAATATGGAATTACGATATTATTATTGGCTTTCAAGCGAATCAACCCGATTGCGTATCGGTTAAGTCTTTTACGAGAAAAACGAAAATTACCTATTTCATCTGCACCAAACACTTCCAGAATGATCCAACACAAAGTCATTCTATATCTCGGAAACGGAGAGTGCTAGGTAGACAAACCCAGTATGGAATTGTAAATAATATTATTGGCTTTCAAATGAATCAATCCGATTGCAAATCGGATAAGTCGTTTCCGAGAAAAATGAAAATTACATATTCCATCCGCACAAGTCACTTCCAGAATGACCCAACCTAAAATTATTCTCTATCTCGGAAACTGTGAGTGCTATGTAGACAATACCAGTATGGAATTGTAGATTTTATTATTGGCTTTCAAACGAATCAATCCGATTGCAAATCGGTTAAGTCGTTTCCGAGAAAAACAAAAATTATATATTCCATCCGCACAAGTCACTTCCAGAATGACCCAACCTAAAATTATTCTCTATCTCGGAAACTGTGAGTGCTATGTAGACAAAACCAGTATGGAATTGTAGATATTATTATTGGCTTTCAAACGAATCAGCCCGATTGCGTATCGGTTAAGTCGTTTCCGAGAAAAACGAAAATTACCTATTTCCTCTGCACCAGTCACTTCCAGAATGACCCAACATAAAATTATTCTATATCTCGGAAACGGTGAGTGCTAGGTGAACAAAGCGAGTATGGGATTGTAGACATTATTATTGGCTTTCAAACGAATCAATCCGATTGCGAATAGGTTAAGTCGTTTTAGAGAAAAATGAAAATTACATATTTCATCTGCACCAGTCACTTCCAGAATGACGCAACAAAAAATTATTCTATATCTCGGAAACTGTGAGTGCTATGTAGACAAAACGAGTATGGGACTGTAGACATTATTATTGGCTTCCAACCGAAACAACCTGATTGCGAATCGGTTAAGTCGTTTCCGAGAAAAACGAAAATTACATATTCCATCCGCACAAATCACTTCCAGAATGACCCAACCCAAAAATAATCTTTATCTCGTAAACGGTGAATGCTAGGTAGACAAAACAAGTATGGAATTGGAGATATTATAATTGGCTTTCAAACGAATCAATCCGATTGCGAATCGGTTAAGTCGTTTCCGAGAAACGCAAAAATTACACATTCCATCCGCACAAGTCACTTCCAGAATGATCCAACATAAAATTATTCTATATCTAGGGAACTATGAGTGTTAGGTAGACAAAACAAGTATGGAATTGTAGATATTATTATTGGCTTTCAAACGAACCAAACCGATTGCGAATCGGTTAAGTAGTTTCCTAGAAACACGAAAATTTCACATTCCATCCGCACCAGTCACTTCCAAAATGACCCAACATAAAATTATTCTATATCTAGGGAACTGTGGGTGGTAGGTAGACAAAACAAGGATGGAATTGTAGATATTATTATTGGCTTTCAAACGCACCAAACCGATTGCGAATCGGTTAAGTAGTTTCCGAGAAACACGAAAGTTACACATTCCATCCGCACAAGTCACTTCCAGAATGACCCAACATATAATTATTCTATATCTAGGGAACTGTGGGTGTTAGGTAGACAAAACAGGCTTTCAAACGAATCAATCCGATTGCGAATCGTTTAAGTCGTTTCCGAGAAACACGAAAATTACACATTCCATCCGCACCAGTCACTTCCAGAATGACCCAACATAAAATTATTCTATATCTAGGAAACTGTGGTTGTTAGGTAGACAAAACAAGTATGGAATTGGAGATATTATAGTTGGCTTTCAAACGAATCAATCCGATTGGGAATCGGTTAAGTCGTTTCCGAGAAACGCAAAAATTACACATTCCATCCGCACAAGTCACTTCCAGAATGATCCAACACAAAATTATTCTATATCTCGTAAATTGTGAGTGTTAGGTAGACAAAACAAGAATGGAATTGTTGATATTATAATTGGCTTTCAAACAAATTAATCCGATTTCGAATCGGTTAAGTCGTTTCGGAGGAATACGAAAATTACACATTCCATCCGCACTAGTCACTTCAAGAATGACCCAACATAAAATCATTCCATAATTAGGAAACTGTGAGTGTTAGGTAGACAAAACAAGAATGGAATTGTTGATATTATTATTGGCTTTCAAACGAATCAATCCGAATGCGAATCGGTTAAGTCGTTTCAGAGAAACACGAAAATTACACATTCCATCCGCACAAGTCACTTCCAGAATGGCCCAACATAAAATTATTCTATACCTAGGAAACTGTGGGTGTTAGGCAGACAAAACAAGGATGGAATTGTAGATATTATTAGTGTCTTTCAACCGAATCAATCCGATTGCGAATCGGTTAAGTCGTTTCCGAGAAACACGCAAATTACACATTCCATCCGCACAAGTCATATCCAGAATGACCCATCCTAAAATTATTCTCTATCTCGGAAACTGTGAGTGCTACGTAGACAACACGAGTATGGAATTGTAGATATTATAATTGGCTTTCAAACGAATCAATCCGATTGCGATTCGGTAAAGTCGTTTCCGAGAAAATGCAAATTACACATTCCATCCGCACAAGTCATATCCAGAATGACCCAACCCAAAATTATTCTCTATCTCGGAAACTGTGAGTGCTACGTAGACAACACGAGTATGGAATTGTAGATATTATTATTGGCTTTCAAACGCACCAAACCGATTGCGAATCGGTTAAGTAGTTTCCGAGAAGCACGAAAATTACACATTCCATCCGCACCAGTCACTTCCAGAATGACCCAACATATAATTATTCTATACCTAGGAATCTGTGGGTGTTAGGTAAACAAAAAAAAGGATGGAATTGTAGATATTATTATTGGCTTTCATACGAACTAAACCGATTGCGAATCGCTTAAGTCGTTTCCGAGAAACACAAATATTAAAAATTCCATCCGCACAAGTCGCTTCCAGAATGACCCTACATAAAATTATTCTATATCTAGGGAACTGTGGGTGTTAGGTAGACAAAACAGGCTTTCAAACGAACCTATCCGATTGCGAATCGGTTAAGTCGTTTCCGGGAAACACGAAAATTACACATTCCATCCTCGCAAGTCACTTCCAGAATGGCCCAACATAAAATTATTCTATATCTAGGAAACTGTGGGTGGTAGGTAGACAAAACAAGGATGGAATTGTAGATATTATTATTGGCTTTCAAACGCACCAAACCGATTGCGAATCGGTTAAGTAGTTTCCGAGAAACACGAAAATTACACATTCCATCCGCACCAGTCACTTCCAGAATGACCAAACATATAATTATTCTATATCTAGGAATCTGTGGCTGTTAGGTAAACAAAAAAAGGATGGAATTGTTGACATTATAATTAGCTTTCAAACGAATCAATCCGATTGCGAAACGCAAAAATTACACATTCCATCCG
Organism: Stomoxys calcitrans; assembly: GCF_963082655.1. Taxonomy (NCBI): domain Eukaryota; kingdom Metazoa; phylum Arthropoda; class Insecta; order Diptera; family Muscidae; genus Stomoxys; species Stomoxys calcitrans. Next base: position 151,021,044 of record NC_081553.1, on the reverse strand, counting down.
CACAAGTCACTTCCAGAATGATCCAACACAAAATTATTCTATATCTCGTAAATTGTGAGTGTTAGGTAGACAAAGCAAGTATGTAATTGGATATATTATTATTGGCTTTCAAACGAATCAATCCGATTGCGAATCGGTTAAGTCGTTTCCGAGAAACACGAAAATTACACATTCCATCCGCACTAGTCACTTCCAGAATGACCCAACATAAAATCATTCCATATTTAGGAAACTGTGAGTGTTAGGTAGACAAAACAAGGATGGAATTGTTGATATTATTATTGGCTTTCAAACGAATCAATCCGATTGCGAATCGGTTAAGTAGTTTCCGAGAAACGCAAAAATTACACATTCCATCCGCACAAGTCACTTCCAGAATGATCCAACATAAAATTATTCTATATCTAGGGAACTGTGGGTGTTAGGTAGACAAAACAAGTATGGAATTGTAGATATTATTATTGGCTTTCAAACGCACCAAACCGATTGCGAATCGGTTAAGTAGTTTCCGAGAAACACGAAAATTACACATTCCATCCGCACCAGTCACTTCCAGAATGACCCAACATATAATTATTCTATACGTAGGAATCTGTGGGTGTTAGGTAGACAAAAAAGGATGGAATTGTACATATAATTATTGGCTTTCAAACGAATCAATCCGATTGCAAATCGGTTAAGTCGTTTCCGAGAAACACGAAAATTACACATTCCATCCGCACAAGTCACTTCCAGAATGATCCAACATATAATTATTCTATATCTTCTTAATTTTGAGTGTTAGGTAGATAAAGCAAGTATGGAATTGGAGATATTATTTTTGGCTTTCAAACGAATCAATCCGATTGCGAATCGCTTAAGTCGTTTTCGAGAAACACAAAAATTAAACATTCCATCCGCACTAGTCACTTCCAGAATGACCCAACATAAAATTATTCTATATCTAGGGAACTGTGGGTGGTAGGTAGACAAAACAAGGATGGAATTGTAGATATTATTATTGGCTTTCAAACGCACCAAACCGATTGCGAATCGGTTAAGTAGTTTCCGAGAAACACGAAAATTACACATTCCATCCGCACCAGTCACTTCCAGAATGACCCAACATATAATTATTCTATATCTAGGAATCTGTGGGTGTTAGGTAAACAAAAAAAGGATAGAATTTTAGATATTATAATTGGCTTTCAAACGAATCAATCCGATTGCGAATCGGTTAAGTCGTTTACGAGAAACGCAAAAATTACACATTCCATCCGCACAAGTCACTTCCAGAATGATCCAACACAAAATTATTCTATATCTCGTAAATTGTGAGTGTTAGGGAGACAAAACAAGAATGGAATTGTTGATATTATTATTGGCATTCAAACGAATCAAACCGATTTCGAATCGGTTAAGTCGTTTCCGAGAAACGCAAAAATTACACATTCCATCCGCACAAGTCACTTCCAGAATGATCCAACACAAAATTATTCTATATCTCGTAAATTGTGAGTGTTATGTAGACAAAACAAGAATGGAATTGTTGATATTATTATTGGCTTTCAAACGAATCAATCCGATTTCGAATCGGTTAAGTCGTTTCCGAGAAGCGCAAAAATTACACATTCCATCCGCACAAGTCACTTGCAGAATGGCCCAACATAAAATTATTCTATATCTAGGGAACTGTGGGTGTTAGGTAGACAAAACAAGGATGGAACTGTAGATATTATTATTGGCTTTCAAACGCACCAAACCGATTGCGAATCGGTTAAGTAGTTTCCGAGAAACGCAAAAATTATACATTCCATCCGCACAAGTCACTTCCAGAATGATCCAACACAAAATTATTCTATATCTCGTAAATTGTGAGTGTTAGGTAGACAAAACAAGAATGCAATTGTTGATATTATTATTGGCTTTCAAACAAATTAATCCGATTGCGATTCGCTTAAGTCGTTTCGGAGAAACACGAAAATTATACATTCCATCCGCACTAGTCACTTCAAGAATGACCCAACTTAAAATCATTCCATAATTAAGAAACTGTGAGTGTTAGGTAGACAAAACAAGAATGGAATTTTTGATATTATTATTGGCTTTCAAACGAATCAATCCGATTGCGGATCGGATAAGTCGTTTCAGAGAAACACGAAAATTACACATTCCATCCGCACAAGTCACTTCCAGAATGGCCCAACATAAAATTATTCTATATCTAGGAAACTGTGGGCGTTAGGTAGACAAAACAAGGATGGAATTGTAGATATTATTATTGGCTTTCAAACGAACCAAACCGATTGCGAATCGCTTAAGTCGTTTCCGAGAAACACAAAAATTAAAAATTCCATCCGCACAAGTCACTTCCAGAATGACCCAACATAAAATTATTCTATATCTAGGGAACTGTGGTTGTTAGGTAGACAAAACAGGCTTTCAAACGAATCTATCCGATTGCGAATCGGTTAAGTCGTTTCCGAGAAACACGAAAATTACACATTCCATCCGCACAAGTCACTTCCAGAATGGCACAACATACAATTATTCTATATCTAGGAAACTGTGGGTGGTAGGTAGACAAGACAAGGATGGAATTGTTGATATTATTATTGGCTCTCAAACGCACCAAACCGATTGCGAATCGGTTAAGTAGTTTCCGAGAAACACGAAAATTACACATTCCATCCGCACCAGTCACTTCCAGAATGACCCAACATATAATTATTCTATATCTAGGACTCTGTGGGTGTTAGGTAAACAAAAAAGGATGGAATTGTAGATATTATAATTAGCTTTCAAACGAATCATTCCGATTGCGAAACGCAAATATTACACATTCCATCCGCACAAGTCACTTCCAGAATGATCCAACACAAAATTATTCTATATCTCGTAAATTGTGAGTGTTAGGTAGACAAAGCAAGTATGTAATTGGATATATTATTATTGGCTTTCAAACGAATCAATCCGATTGCGAATCGGTTAAGTCGTTTCCGAGAAACACGAAAATTACACATTCCATCCGCACTAGTCACTTCCAGAATGACCCAACATAAAATCATTTTATATTTAGGAAACTTTGAGTGTTAGGTAGACAAAACAAGGATGGAATTGTTGATATTATTATTGGCTTTCAAACGAATCAATCCGATTGCGAATCGGTTAAGTAGTTTCCGAGAAACGCAAAAATTACACATTCCATCCGCACAAGTCACTTCCAGAATGATCCAACATAAAATTATTCTATATCTAGGGAACTGTGAGTGTTAGGTAGACAAAACAAGTATGGAATTGTAGATATTATTATTGGCTTTCAAAGAACCAAACCGATTGCGAATCGGTTAAGTAGTTTCCGAGAAACACGAAAATTTCACATTCCATCCGCACCAGTCACTTCCAGAATGACCCAACATATAATTATTCTATACCTAGGAATCTGTGGGTGTTAGGTAGACAAAAAAGGATGGAATTGTACATATAATTATTGGCTTTCAAACGAATCAATCCGATTGCAAATCGGTTAAGTCGTTTCCGAGAAACACGAAAATTACATATTCCATCCGCACAAGTCACTTCCAGAATGATCCAACATATAATTATTCTATATCTTCTTAATTTTGAGTGTTAGGTAGATAAAGCAAGTATGGAATTGGAGATATTATTTTTGGCTTTCAAACGAATCAATCCGATTGCGAATCGCTTAAGTCGCTTTCGAGAAACACAAAAATTAAACATTCCATCCGCACTAGTCACTTCCAGAATGACCCAACATTAAATTATTCTATATCTAGGGAACTGTGGGTGGTAGGTAGACAAAACAAGGATGGAATTGTAGATATTATTATTGGCTTTCAAACGCACCAAACCGATTGCGAATCGGTTAAGTAGTTTCCGAGAAACACGAAAATTACACATTCCATCCGCACCAGTCACTTCCAGAATGACCCAACATATAATTATTCTATATCTAGGAATCTGTGGGTGTTAGGTAAACAAAAAAAGGATAGAATTTTAGATATTATAATTGGCTTTCAAACGAATCAATCCGATTGCGAATCGGTTAAGTCGTTTACGAGAAACGCAAAAATTACACATTCCATCCGCACAAGTCACTTCCAGAATGATCCAACACAAAATTATTCTATATCTCGTAAATTGTGAGTGTTAGGTAGACAAAACAAGAATGGAATTGTTGATATTATTATTGGCTTTCAAACGAATCAAACCGATTTCGAATCGGTTAAGTCGTTTCCGAGAAACGCAAAAATTACACATTCCATCCGCACAAGTCACTTCCAGAATGATCCAACACAAAATTATTCTATATCTCGTAAATTGTGAGTGTTAGGTAGACAAAACAAGAATGGAATTGTTGATATTATTATTGGCTTTCAAACGAATCAATCCGATTTCGAATCGGTTAAGTCGTTTCCGAGAAGCGCAAAAATTAAAAATTCCATCCGCACAAGTCGCTTCCAGAATGACCCTACATAAAATTATTCTATATCTAGGGAACTGTGGGTGTTAGGTAGACAAAACAGGCTTTCAAACGAACCTATCCGATTGCGAATCGGTTAAGTCGTTTCCGGGAAACACGAAAATTACACATTCCATCCTCACAAGTCACTTCCAGAATGGCCCAACATAAAATTATTCTATATCTAGGAAACTGTGGGTGGTAGGTAGACAAAACAAGGATGGAATTGTAGATATTATTATTGGCTTTCAAACGCACCAAACCGATTGCGAATCGGTTAAGTAGTTTCCGAGAAACACGAAAATTACACATTCCATCCGCACCAGTCACTTCCAGAATGACCAAACATATAATTATTCTATATCTAGGAATCTGTGGCTGTTAGGTAAACAAAAAAAGGATGGAATTGTTGACATTATAATTAGCTTTCAAACGAATAAATCCGATTGCGAAACGCAAAAATTACACATTCCATCCGCACAAGTCACTTCCAGAATGATCCAACACAAAATTATTCTATATCTCGTAAATTGTGAGTGTTAGGTAGACAAAACAAGAATGGAATTGTTGATATTATTATTGGCTTTCAAACGAATCAAACCGATTTCGAATCGGTTAAGTCGTTTCCGAGAAACGCAAAAATTACACATTCCATCCGCACAAGTCACTTCCAGAATGATCCAACACAAAATTATTCTATATCTCGTAAATTGTGAGTGTTAGGTAGACAAAACAAGAATGGAATTGTTGATATTATTATTGGCTTTCAAACGAATCAATCCGATTTCGAATCGGTTAAGTCGTTTCCGAGAAGCGCAAAAATTACACATTCCATCCGCACAAGTCACTTGCAGAATGGCCCAACATAAAATTATTCTATATCTAGGGAACTGTGGGTGTTAGGTAGACAAAAAAAGGATAGAATTTTAGATATTATAATTGGCTTTCAAACGAATCAATCCGATTGCGAATCGGTTAAGTCGTTTACGAGAAACGCAAAAATTACACATTCCATCCGCACAAGTCACTTCCAGAATGATCCAACACAAAATTATTCTATATCTCGTAAATTGTGAGTGTTAGGTAGACAAAACAAGAATGGAATTGTTGATATTATTATTGGCTTTCAAACGAATCAAACCGATTTCGAATCGGTTAAGTCGTTTCCGAGAAACGCAAAAATTACACATTCCATCCGCACAAGTCACTTCCAGAATGATCCAACACAAAATTATTCTATATCTCGTAAATTGTGAGTGTTAGGTAGACAAAACAAGAATGGAATTGTTGATATTATTATTGGCTTTCAAACGAATCAATCCGATTTCGAATCGGTTAAGTCGTTTCCGAGAAGCGCAAAAATTAAAAATTCCATCCGCACAAGTCGCTTCCAGAATGACCCTACATAAAATTATTCTATATCTAGGGAACTGTGGGTGTTAGGTAGACAAAACAGGCTTTCAAACGAACCTATCCGATTGCGAATCGGTTAAGTCGTTTCCGGGAAACACGAAAATTACACATTCCATCCTCACAAGTCACTTCCAGAATGGCCCAACATAAAATTATTCTATATCTAGGAAACTGTGGGTGGTAGGTAGACAAAACAAGGATGGAATTGTAGATATTATTATTGGCTTTCAAACGCACCAAACCGATTGCGAATCGGTTAAGTAGTTTCCGAGAAACACGAAAATTACACATTCCATCCGCACCAGTCACTTCCAGAATGACCAAACATATAATTATTCTATATCTAGGAATCTGTGGCTGTTAGGTAAACAAAAAAAGGATGGAATTGTTGACATTATAATTAGCTTTCAAACGAATAAATCCGATTGCGAAACGCAAAAATTACACATTCCATCCGCACAAGTCACTTCCAGAATGATCCAACACAAAATTATTCTATATCTCGTAAATTGTGAGTGTTAGGTAGACAAAACAAGAATGGAATTGTTGATATTATTATTGGCTTTCAAACGAATCAAACCGATTTCGAATCGGTTAAGTCGTTTCCGAGAAACGCAAAAATTACACATTCCATCCGCACAAGTCACTTCCAGAATGATCCAACACAAAATTATTCTATATCTCGTAAATTGTGAGTGTTAGGTAGACAAAACAAGAATGGAATTGTTGATATTATTATTGGCTTTCAAACGAATCAATCCGATTTCGAATCGGTTAAGTCGTTTCCGAGAAGCGCAAAAATTACACATTCCATCCGCTCAAGTCACTTGCAGAATGGCCCAACATAAAATTATTCTATATCTAGGGAACTGTGGGTGTTAGGTAGACAAAAAAAGGATAGAATTTTAGATATTATAATTGGCTTTCAAACGAATCAATCCGATTGCGAATCGGTTAAGTCGTTTACGAGAAACGCAAAAATTACACATTCCATCCGCACAAGTCACTTCCAGAATGATCCAACACAAAATTATTCTATATCTCGTAAATTGTGAGTGTTAGGTAGACAAAACAAGAATGGAATTGTTGATATTATTATTGGCTTTCAAACGAATCAAACCGATTTCGAATCGGTTAAGTCGTTTCCGAGAAACGCAAAAATTACACATTCCATCCGCACAAGTCACTTCCAGAATGATCCAACACAAAATTATTCTATATCTCGTAAATTGTGAGTGTTAGGTAGACAAAACAAGAATGGAATTGTTGATATTATTATTGGCTTTCAAACGAATCAATCCGATTTCGAATCGGTTAAGTCGTTTCCGAGAAGCGCAAAAATTAAAAATTCCATCCGCACAAGTCGCTTCCAGAATGACCCTACATAAAATTATTCTATATCTAGGGAACTGTGGGTGTTAGGTAGACAAAACAGGCTTTCAAACGAACCTATCCGATTGCGAATCGGTTAAGTCGTTTCCGGGAAACACGAAAATTACACATTCCATCCTCACAAGTCACTTCCAGAATGGCCCAACATAAAATTATTCTATATCTAGGAAACTGTGGGTGGTAGGTAGACAAAACAAGGATGGAATTGTAGATATTATTATTGGCTTTCAAACGCACCAAACCGATTGCGAATCGGTTAAGTAGTTTCCGAGAAACACGAAAATTACACATTCCATCCGCACCAGTCACTTCCAGAATGACCAAACATATAATTATTCTATATCTAGGAATCTGTGGCTGTTAGGTAAACAAAAAAAGGATGGAATTGTTGACATTATAATTAGCTTTCAAACGAATAAATCCGATTGCGAAACGCAAAAATTACACATTCCATCCGCACAAGTCACTTCCAGAATGATCCAACACAAAATTATTCTATATCTCGTAAATTGTGAGTGTTAGGTAGACAAAACAAGAATGGAATTGTTGATATTATTATTGGCTTTCAAACGAATCAAACCGATTTCGAATCGGTTAAGTCGTTTCCGAGAAACGCAAAAATTACACATTCCATCCGCACAAGTCACTTCCAGAATGATCCAACACAAAATTATTCTATATCTCGTAAATTGTGAGTGTTAGGTAGACAAAACAAGAATGGAATTGTTGATATTATTATTGGCTTTCAAACGAATCAATCCGATTTCGAATCGGTTAAGTCGTTTCCGAGAAGCGCAAAAATTACACATTCCATCCGCACAAGTCACTTGCAGAATGGCCCAACATAAAATTATTCTATATCTAGGGAACTGTGGGTGTTAGGTAGACAAAACAAGGATGGAACTGTAGATATTATTATTGGCTTTCAAACGCACCAAACCGATTGCGAATCGGTTAAGTAGTTTCCGAGAAACGCAAAAATTATACATTCCATCCGCACAAGTCACTTCCAGAATGATCCAACACAAAATTATTCTATATCTCGTAAATTGTGAGTGTTAGGTAGACAAAACAAGAATGGAATTGTTGATATTATTATTGGCTTTCAAACAAATTAATCCGATTGCGATTCGGTTAAGTCGTTTCCGAGAAACACGAAAATTACACATTCCATCCGCACAAGTCACTTCCAGAATGATCCAACACAAAATTATTCTATATCTCCTAAATTTTGAGTGTTAGGTAGATAAAGCAAGTATGGAATTAGAGATATTATTTTTGGCTTTCAAACGAATCAATCCGATTGCGAATCGCTTAAGTCGTTTTCGAGAAATACAAAAATTAAACATTCCATCCGCACTAGTCACTTCCAGAATGACCCAACATTAAATTATTCTATATCTAGGGAACTGTGGGTGGTAGGTAGACAAAGCAAGGATGGAATTGTAGATATTATTATTGGCTTTCAAACGAATCAATCCGATTTCGAATCGGTTAAGTCGTTTCCGAAAAGCGCAAAAATTACACATTCCATCCGCACAAGTCACTTGCAGAATGGCCCAACATAAAATTATTCTATATCTAGGGAACGGTGGGTGTTAGGTAGACAAAGCAAGGATGGAATTGTAGATATTATTATTGGCTTTCAAACGCACCAAACCGATTGCGAATCGGTTAAGTAGTTTCCGAGAAACACGAAAATTACACATTTCATCCGCACCAGTCACTTCCAGAATGACCCAACATATAATTATTCTATATCTAGGAATCTGTCGGTGGTAGGTAAACAAAAAAAGGATGGAATTGTAGATATTATAATTGGCTTTCAAACGAATTAATCCGACTGCGAATCGGTTAAGTCGTTTCCGAGAAACGAAAATTACACATTCCATCCGCACAAGTCACTTCCAGAATGATCCAACACAAAATTACTCTATATCTCGTAAATTGTGAGTGTTAGGTAGACAAAATTGGCAATTGGATATATTATTATTGGCTTTCAAACGAATTAATCCGATTTCGAATCGGTTAAGTCGTTTCGGAGAAACACGAAAATTACACATTCCATCCGCACTAGTCACTTCCAGAATGACCCAACATAAAATTATTCTATATCTAGGAAACTGTGGGTGTTAGGTAGACAAAACAAGGATGGAATTGTAGATATTATTATTGGCTTTCAACCGAATCAATCCGATTGCGAATCGGTTAAGTCTTTACCGAGAAACACGAAAATTACACATTCCATCCGCACCAGTCACTTCCAGAATGGCCCAACATAAAATTATTCTAAATCTAGGAAACTGTGGGTGTTAGGTAGACAAAACAAGGATGAAATTGTAGATACTATTATTGGCTTTCAACCGAATCAATCCGATTGCGAATCGGTTAAGTCGTTTCCGAGAAACACGCAAATTACACATTTCATCCGCACCAGTCACTTCCAGAATGACCCAACCTAAAAATAATCTATATCTCGGAAACGGTGAGTGCTAGGTAGACAAAACAAGTATAGAATTGGAGATATTATAATTGGCTTTCAAACGATTCAATCCGATTGCGATTCGGTTAAGTCGTTTCCGAGAAAACCGCAAATTACACATTCCATCCGCACAAGTCATTTCCAGAATGACCCAACCTAAAATTATTCTCTATCTCGGAAACTGTGAGTGCTACGTAGACAACACGGGTATGGAAATGTAGATATTATTATTGGCTTTCAAACGAATTAATCCGATTGCAAATAGGTTAAGTCGTTTCCGAGAAAAACGAAAATTACATATTCCATCCGCACAAGTCACTTCCAGAATGACCCAACCTAAAATTATTCTATATCTCGGAAACGGTGAGTGCTAGGTAGACAAAACGGGTATGGGATTGTAGGTATTATTATTGGCTTTCAAACGAATCAATCCGATTGCAAATCGGTGAAGTCGTTTCCGAGAAAAATGAAAATTACATATTCCATTCGCACAAGTCACTTCCAGAATGACCCAACAATAAATTATTCTATATCTCGAAAACTGTGAGTGCTAGGTAGACAAACCCAGTATGGGATGTTAGACATTATTATAGGCTTTCAAACGAATCAATACGATTGTGAATCGGTTAAGTCGTTTCCGAGAAAAACGAAAATTACATACTCCATCCGCACAAGTCACTTCCAGAATGACCCAACCTAAAATTATTCTCTATTTCGGAAACTGTGACTGTTAGGTAGACAAAAGAAGTATGGAATTGTAGATATTATTATTGGCTTTCAAACGAACCAAACCGATTGCGAATTGGTTAAGTAGTTTCCGAGAAATACAAAAATTACACATTCCATCCGCACAAGTCACTTCCAGAATGACCCAACATAAAATTATTCTATATCTAGGGAACTGTGGGTGGTAGGTAGACAAAACAAGGATGGAATTGTAGATATTATTATTGGCTTTCAAACGCACCAAACCGATTGCGAATCGGTTAAGTAGTTTCCGAGAAACACGAAAATTACACATTCCATCCGCACCAGCCACTTCCAGAATGATCCAACAGAAAATTATTCTATATCTCGTAAATTTTGAGTGTTAGGTAGATAAAGCAAGTAGGGAATTGGAGATATTATTATTGGCTTTCAAACGAATCAATCCAATTGCGAATCCCTTAAGTCGTTTCCGAGACACAAAAATTAAACATTCCATCCGCATCAGACACTTCCAGAATGGCCCAACATAAAATTATTCTATATCTAGGGAACTGTGGGTGTTAGGTAGACAAAACAAGTATGGACTTGGAGATATTATAATTGGCTTTCAAACGAATCAATCCGATTGCGAATCGGTTAAGTCGTTTCCAAATAAACGCAAAAATTACACATTCCATCCGCACAAGTCACTTCCAGAATGATCCAACACAAAATTATTCTATATCTCGTAAATTGTGAGTGTTAGGTAGCCAAAACAAGTATGTAATTGGATATATTATTATTGGCTTTCATACGAATCAATACGATTGTGAATCGGTTAAGTCGTTTCCGAGAAAAAACGAAAATTACATATTCCATCCGCACAAGTCACTTCCAGAATGACCCAACCTAAAACTAACCTACATCTCGGAAACGGTAAGTGCTAGGTAGACAAAACGAGTATGGGATTGTCGATATTATTATTGGCTTTCAAGCGAATTAACCCGATTGCGTATCGGTTAAGTCGTTTACGAAAAAACGAAAATTACCTATTTCATCTGCACCAAACACTACCAGAATGACCCAACCTAAAAATAATCTATATCTCGGAAACGGTGAGTGCTATACAAAACGAGTATGGGATTGCAGATATTATTATTCGATTTCAAACGAATCAATCCGATTGCGAATAGGTTAAGTCGTTTCCGAGAAAAACGAAAATTACATATTCCATCCGCACAAGTAACTTCCAGAATGACCCAACCTAAAAATAATCTATATCTCGGAAACGGTGAGCGCTAGGTAGACAAAACCAATATGGAATTGTAAATAATATTATTGGCTTTCAAATGAATCAATCCGATTGCAAATCGGTTAAGTCGTTTCCGAGAAAAACGAAAATTACATATTCCATCCGCACAAGTCACTTCCAGAATTACCCAACCTAAAATTATTCTCTATCTCGGAAACTGTGAATGCTATGTAGACAAAACCAGTATGGAATTGTAGATTTTATTATTGGCTTTCAAACGAATCAATCCGATTGCAAATCGGTTAAGTCGTTTCCGAGAAAAACAAAAATGATATATTCCATCCGCACAAGTCACTTCCAGAATGGGCCCAACATAAAATTATTCTATATCTCGGAAACCGTGAGCGCTATGTAGACAAAACCAGTCTGGTATTTTAGATATTATTATTGGCTTTCAAACGAATCAATCTGATTGCGAATCGGTTAAGTCGTTTCCGAGAAAAACGAAAATTACCTATATCCTCTGCACCAGTCACTTCCAGAATGACCCAACATAAAATTATTCTATATCTCAGAAACGGGGAGTGCTAGGTGGACAAAGCGAGTATGGGATTGTAGACATTATTATTGGCTTTCAAACGAATCAATCCGATTGCGAATCGGTTAAGTCGTTTTCGAGAAAATTGAAAATTACATATTTCATCTGCACCAGTCACTTCCAGAATGACACAACCAAAAATTATTCTATATCTCGGAAACTGTGAGTGCTATGTAGACAAAACGAGTATGGGACTGTAGACTTTATTATTGGCTTTCAACCGAAACAATCTGATTGCGAATCGGTTAAGTAGTTTCCGAGAAAAACGAAAATTACATATTCCATCCGCACAAGTCACTTCCAGAATGACCCAACCCAAAAATAATCTATATCTCGGAAACGGCGAGTGGTAGGTAGACAAAACCAGTATGGAATTGTAGATATTATTATTGGCTTTCAAACGAATCAATCCGATTGCAAATTGGTTAAGTCGTTTCCGAAAAAAACGAAAATTACATATTCCATCCGCACAAGTCACTTCAAGAATGACCCAACCTAAAAATTTTCTATATCTCGGAAACTGTGAGTGCTATGCAGACAAAACCAGTATGGAATTGTATATTTTATTATTGGCTTTCAAACGAATCAATCCGATTGCAAATCGCTTAAGTCGTTTCCGAGAAAAATGAAAATTACCTATTCCCTCTGCACCAGTCACTTCCAGAATGACCCAACATAAAATTGTTCTATATCTCGGAAACGGTGAGTGCTAGGTGGACAAAGCGAGTATGGGATTGTAGACATTATTATTGGCTTTCAAACGAATTAATCCGATTGCGAATCGGTTAAATCGTTTCCGAGAAAGACGAAAATTACAAATTCCACCCGCATAAGTCACTTCCAGAATGACGCAACATAAAATTATTCTATATCTCCGAAACGTTGAGTGCTATGTAGACAAAACCAGTATGGAATTTCAAACGAATCAATCCGATTGCGAATCGGTTAAGTCGTTTCCGAGAAAACGAAAATTACCTATTTCCTCTGCACCAGTCACTTCCAGAATGACCCAACATAAAATTATACTATATATCGGAAACAGTTAGTGCTAGGTAGAAAAAACGAGTTGGGATTGGAGATATTATTATTGGCTTTCAAACAAATCAATGCGGGTGCGAATCGGTTAAGTCGTTTACGAGAAAAACGAAAATTACCTATTTCATCTGCACCAAACACTTCCAGAATGACCCAACCTAAAATTATCCTATATCTCGGAAACTGTGAGTGCTAGGTAGATAAAACGAAAATGGGATTGTAGATATTATTATTGGCTTTCACACGAATCAATCCGATTGCAAATAGGTTAAGTCGTTTCAGATAAAAACGAAAATTACATATTACATCCGCACAAGTCACTTTCAGAATGACCCAACCTAAAAATAACCTACCTCTCGGAAACGGTGAGTGCTAGGTAGACAAAACGAGTATGGGATTGTCGATATTATTATTGGCTTTCAAGCGAATCAACCCGATTGCGTATCGGTTAAGTCGTTTACGAGAAAAACGAAAATTACCTATTTCATCTGCACCAAACACTACCAGAATGACCCAACCTAAAAATAATCTATATCTCGGAAACGGTGAGTGCTAGGTTGACAAAACGAGTATGGGATTGTAGACATTATTTTTGGCTTTCAAGCGAATCAACCCGATTGCGTATCAGTTAAGTCGTTTACGAGAAAAACGAAAATTACCTATTTCATCTGCACCAAATACTTCCAGAATGACCCAACCTAAAATTATCCTATATCTCGGAAACGGTGAGTGCTAGGTAGACAAAACGAGTATGGGATTGTCCATCCGCACAAGTCACTTCCAGAATGATCCAACACAAAATTATTCTATATCTCGTAAATTTTGAGTGTTAGGTAGCCAAAACAAGTATGTAATTGGATATATTATTATTAGCTTTCAAACGAATCAATCCGATTGCGAATCGGTTAAGTCGTTTCAGAGAAACACGAAAATTACACATTCTATCCGCACTAGTCACTTCCAGAATGACCCAACATAAAATCATTCCATATTAAGGAAACTGTGAGTGTTAGGTAGACAAAACAAGTATGGAATTGGAGATATTAAAATTGGTTTTTAAACGAATCAATCCGATTGCGAATCGGTTAAGTAGTTTCGGAGAAACACGAAAATTACACATTCCATCCGCACTAGTCACTTCCAGAATGACTCCACATAAAATCATTCCATATTTAGGAAACTGTGACTGTTAGGTAGACAAAACAAGGATGGAATTGTTGATATTATTATTGGCTTTCAAACGAATCAATCCGATTGGGAATCAGTTAAGTCGTTTCCGAGAAATACGAAAATTACACATTCCATCCGCACAAGTCACTTCAAGAATGACCCAACATAAAATTATTCTATATCTAGGGAACTGTGGGTGGTAGGTAAACAAAAAAAGGATGGAATTTTAGATATTATTATTGGCTTTCAACCGAATCAATCCGATTGCGAATCGGTTAAGTCGTTTCCGAGAAACACGCACATTACACACTTATCCGCACCAGTCACTTCCAGAATGACCCAACATAAAATTCTTCTATATCTAGGAAACTGTGGGTGTTAGGTAGACAAAACAAGTATGGAATTGGAGATATTATAATTGGCTTTCAAACGAATCAATCCGATTGCGATTCGGTTAAGTCGTTTACGAGAAAAACGAAAATTACCTATTTCATCTGCACCAAACACTTCCAGATTGACCCAACCTAAAATTATTCTATATCTAGGAAACTGTGAGTGCTAGGTAGACAAAACGAGTATGGGGTTGTAGATATTATTATTGGCTTTCATACGAATCAATACGATTGTGAATCGGTTAAGTCGTTTCCGAGAAAAAACGAAAATTACATATTCCATCCGCACAAGTCACTTCCAGAATGACCCAACCTAAAAATAACCTACATCTCGGAAACGGTAAGTGCTAGGTAGACAAAACGAGTATGGGATTGTCGATATTATTATTGGCTTTCAAGCGAATTAACCCGATTGCGTATCGGTTAAGTCGTTTACGAAAAAACGAAAATTACCTATTTCATCTGCACCAAACACTACCAGAATGACCCAACCTAAAAATAATCTATATCTCGGAAACGGTGAGTGCTATACAAAACGAGTATGGGATTGCAGATATTATTATTCGATTTCAAACGAATCATTCCGATTGCGAATTGGTTAAGTCGTTTCCGAGAAAAACGAAAATTACATATTCCATCCGCACAAGTAACTTCCAGAATGACCCAACCTAAAAATAATCTATATCTCGGAAACGGTGAGCGCTAGGTAGACAAAACCAATATGGAATTGTAAATAATATTATTAGCTTTCAAATGAATCAATCCGATTGCAAATCGGTTAAGTCGTTTCCGAGAAAAACGAAAATTACATATTCCATCCGCACAAGTCACTTCCAGAATTACCCAACCTAAAATTATTCTCTATCTCGGAAACTGTGAATGCTATGTAGACAAAACCAGTATGGAATTGTAGATTTTATTATTGGCTTTCAAACGAATCAATCCGATTGCAAATCGGTTAAGTCGTTTCCGAGAAAAACAAAAATGATATATTCCATCCGCACAAGTCACTTCCAGAATGGCCCAACATAAAATTATTCTATATCTCGGAAACCGTGAGCGCTATGTAGACAAAACCAGTCTGGTATTTTAGATATTATTATTGGCTTTCAAACGAATCAATCTGATTGCGAATCGGTTAAGTCGTTTCCGAGAAAAACGAAAATTACCTATATCCTCTGCACCAGTCACTTCCAGAATGACCCAACAAAAAATTATTCTATATCTCAGAAACGGGGAGTGCTAGGTGGACAAAGCGAGTATGGGATTGTAGACATTATTATTGGCTTTCAAACGAATCAATCCGATTGCGAATCGGTTAAGTCGTTTTCGAGAAAATTGAAAATTACATATTTCATCTGCACCAGTCACTTCCAGAATGACACAACAACAAATTATTCTATATCTCGGAAACTGTGAGTGCTATGTAGACAAAACGAGTATGGGACTGTAGACATTATTATTGGCTTTCAACCGAAACAATCTGATTGCGAATCGGTTAATTAGTTTCCGAGAAAAACGAAAATTACATATTCCATCCGCACAAGTCACTTCCAGAATGACCCAACCCAAAAATAATCTATATCTCGGAAACGGCGAGTGGTAGGTAGACAAAACCAGTATGGAATTGTAGATATTATTATTGGCTTTCAAACGAATCAATCCGATTGCAAATTGGTTAAGTCGTTTCCGAGAAAAACGAAAATTACATATTCCACCCGCACAAGTCACTTCAAGAATGACCCAACCTAAAAATTTTCTATATCTCGGAAACTGTGAGTGCTATGCAGACAAAACCAGTATGGAATTGTATATTTTATTATTGGCTTTCAAACGAATCAATCCGATTGCAAATCGCTTAAGTCGTTTCCGAGAAAAATGAAAATTACCTATTCCCTCTGCACCAGTCACTTCCAGAATGACCCAACATAAAATTGTTCTATATCTCGGAAACGGTGAGTGCTAGGTGGACAAAGCGAGTATGGGATTGTAGACATTATTATTGGCTTTCAAACGAATTAATCCGATTGCGAATCGGTTAAATCGTTTCCGAGAAAGACGAAAATTACAAATTCCACCCGCATAAGTCACTTCCAGAATGACGCAACATAAAATTATTCTATATCTCCGAAACGTTGAGTGCTATGTAGACAAAACCAGTATGGAATTTCAAACGAATCAATCCGATTGCGAATCGGTTAAGTCGTTTCCGAGAAAACGAAAATTACCTATTTCCTCTGCACCAGTCACTTCCAGAATGACCCAACATAAAATTATACTATATATCGGAAACAGTTAGTGCTAGGTAGAAAAAACGAGTATGGGATTGGAGATATTATTATTGGCTTTCAAACAAATCAATCCGGTTGCGAATCGGTTAAGTCGTTTACGAGAAAAACGAAAATTACCTATTTCATCTGCACCAAACACTTCCAGAATGACCCAACCTAAAATTATCCTATATCTCGGAAACTGTGAGTGCTAGGTAGATAAAACGAAAATGGGATTGTAGATATTATTATTGGCTTTCAAACAAATCAATCCGATTGCAAATAGGTTAAGTCGTTTCAGATAAAAACGAAAATTACATATTACATCCGCACAAGTCACTTCCAGAATGACCCAACCTAAAAATAACCTACCTCTCGGAAACGGTGAGTGCTAGGTAGACAAAACGAGTATGGGATTGTCGATATTATTATTGGCTTTCAAGCGAGTCAACCCGATTGCGTATCGGTTAAGTCGTTTACGAGAAAAACGAAAATTACCTATTTCATCTGCACCAAACACTACCAGAATGACCCAACCTAAAAATAATCTATATCTCGGAAACGGTGAGTGCTAGGTTGACAAAACGAGTATGGGATTGTAGACATTATTTTTGGCTTTCAAACGAATCAATCCGATTGCGAATTGGTGAAGTCGTTTCCGAGAAAAACGAAAATTATCTTTTTCCTCTGCACCAGTCACTTCCAGAATGACCCAACATAAAATTATTCTATATCTCAGAAACGGTGAGTGCTAGGTGGACAAAGCGAGTATGGGATTGTAGACATTATTATTGGCTTTCAACCGAAACAATCTGATTGCGGATCGGTTAAGTCGTTTCCGAGAAAAACGAAAATTATATATTCCATCCGCACAATTCACTTCCAGAATGACCCAACCCAAAAATAATCTATATCTCGGAAACGGCGAGTGGTAGGTAGACAAAACCAGTATGGAATTGTAAATAATATTATTGGCTTTCAAATCAATCAATCCGATTGCAAATCGGTTAAGTCGTTTCCGAGAAAAACGAAAATTACATATTCCATCCGCACAAGTCACTTGCAGAATGACCCAACCTAAAATTATTCTCTATCTCGGAAACTGTGAGTGCTATGTAGACAAAACCAGTATGGAATTGTAGATATTATTATTGGCTTTCAAACGAATCAATCCGATTGCAAATCGGTTCAGTCGTTTCCGAGAAAAACAAAAATTATATATTCCATCCGCACAAGTCACTTCCAGAATGGTCCAACATAAAATTATTCTATATCTCGGAAACTGTGAGTGCTATGTAGACAAAACCAGTATGGAATTGTAGATATTATTATTGGCTTTCAAACGAATCAATCCGATTGCGAATCGCTTAAGTCGTTTCCGAGAAACACAAAAATTAAACATTCCATCCGCACAAGTCACTTCCAGAATGACCCAACCTAAAAATAATCTATATCTCGGAAACGGTGAGTGCTATACAAAACGAGTATGGGATTGCAGATATTATTATTCGATTTCAAACGAATCAATCCGATTGCGAATCGGTTAAGTAGTTTCGGAGAAACACGAAAATTACACATTCCATCCGCACTAGTCACTTCCAGAATGACTCCACATAAAATCATTCCATATTTAGGAAGCTGTGACTGTTAGGTAGACAAAACAGGGATGGAATTGTTGATATTATTATTGGCTTTCAAACGAATCAATCCGATTGGGAATCAGTTAAGTCGTTTCCGAGAAATACGAAAATTACACATTCAATCCGCACAAGTCACTTCCAGAATGACCCAACCTAAAAATAATCTATATCTCGGAAACGGTGAGTGCTATACAAAACGAGTATGGGATTGCAGATATTATTATTCGATTTCAAACGAATCAATCCGATTGCGAATAGGTTAAGTCGTTTCCGAGAAACACAAAAATTACACATTCCATCCGCACTAGTCACTTCCAGAATGACCCAACATAAAATTATTCTATATCTAGGGAACTGTGGGTGTTAGGTAGCCAAAACAAGTATGTAATTGGATATATTATTATTGGCTTTCAAACGAATCAATCCGATTGCGAATCGCTTAAGTCGTTTCCGAGAAACACAAAAATTAAACATTCCATCCGCACAAGTAACTTCCAGAATGACCCAACCTAAAAATAATCTATATCTCGGAAACGGTGAACGCTAGGTAGACAAAAACCAATATGGAATTGTAAATAATATTATTGGCTTTCAAATGAATCAATCCGATTGCAAATCGGTTAAGTCGTTTCCGAGAAAAACGAAAATTACATATTCCATCCGCACAAGTCACTTCCAGAATTACCCAACCTAAAATTATTCTCTATCTCGGAAACTGTGAATGCTATTTAGACAAAACCAGTATGGAATTGTAGATTTTATTATTGGCTTTCAAACGAATCAATCCGATTGCAAATCGGTTAAGTCGTTTCCGAGAAAAACAAAAATGATATATTCCATCCGCACAAGTCACTTCCAGAATGGCCCAACATAAAATTATTCTATATCTCGGAAACCGTGAGCGCTATGTAGACAAAACCAGTCTGGTATTTTAGATATTATTATTGGCTTTCAAACGAATCAATCTGATTGCGAATCGGTTAAGTCGTTTCCGAGGAAAACAAAAATTACCTATATCCTCTGCACCAGTCACTTCCAGAATGACCCAACATAAAATTATTCTATATCTCAGAAACGGTGAGTGCTAGGTGGACAAAGCGAGTATGGGATTGTAGACATTATTATTGGCTTTCAAACGAATCAATCCGATTGCGAATCGGTTAAGTCGTTTTCGAGAAAAATGAAAATTACATATTTCATCTGCACCAGTCACTTCCAGAATGACACAACAAAAAATTATTCTATATCTCGGAAACTGTGAGTGCTATGTAGACAAAACGAGTATGGGACTGTAGACATTATTATTGGCTTTCAACCGAAACAATCTGATTGCGAATCGGTTAAGTAGTTTCCGAGAAAAACGAAAATTACATATTCCATCCGCACAAGTCACTTCCAGAATGACCCAACCCAAAAATAATCTATATCTCGGAAACGGCGAGTGGTACGTAGACAAAACCAGTATGGAATTGTAGATATTATTATTGGCTTTCAAACGAATCAATCCGATTGCAAATTGGTTAAGTCGTTTCCGAGAAAAACGAAAATTACATATTCCATCCGCACAAGTCACTTCAAGAATGACCCAACCTAAAAATTTTCTATATCTCGGAAACTGTGAGTGCTATGCAGACAAAACCAGTATGGAATTGTATATTTTATTATTGGCTTTCAAACGAATCAATCCGATTGCGAATTGGTGAAGTCGTTTCCGAGAAAAACAAAAATTATATATTCCATCCGCACAAGTCACTTCCAGAATGACCCAACCCAAAAATAATCTATATCTCGGAAACGGCGAGTGGTACGTAGACAAAACCAGTATGGAATTGTAGATATTATTATTGGCTTTCAAACGAATCAATCCGATTGCAAATTGGTTAAGTCGTTTCCGAGAAAAACGAAAATTACATATTCCATCCGCACAAGTCACTTCAAGAATGACCCAACCTAAAATTATTCTATATCTCGGAAACTGTGAGTGCTATGTAGACAAAACCAGTATGGAATTGTAGATATTATTATTGGCTTTCAAACGAATCAATCCGATTGCAAATCGGTTAAGTCGTTTCCGAGAAAAACAAAAATTATATATTCCATCCGCACAAGTCACTTCCAGAATGGTCCAACATAAAATTATTCTATATCTCGGAAACTGTGAGCGCTATGTAGACAAAACCAGTATGGAATTGTAGATATTATTATTGGCTTTCAAACGAATCAATCCGATTGCGAATTGGTGAAGTCGTTTCCGAGAAAAACGAAAATTATCTTTTTCCTCTGCACCAGTCACTTCCAGAATGACCCAACATAAAATTATTCTATATCTCAGAAACGGTGAGTGCTAGGTGGACAAAGCGAGTATGGGATTGTAGACATTATTATTGGCTTTCAACCGAAACAATCTGATTGCGGATCGGTTAAGTCGTTTCCGAGAAAAACGAAAATTACATATTCCATCCGCACAAGTCACTTCCAGAATGACCCAACCCAAAAATAATCTATATCTCGGAAACGGCGAGTGGTAGGTAGACAAAACCAGTATGGAAATGTAGATATTATTATTGGCTTTCAAACGAATTAATCCGATTGCGAATCGGTTAAGTCGTTTCCGAGAAAAACGAAAATTACCTATTTCCTCTGAACCAGTCACTTCCAGAATGACCCAACATAAAATTATTCTATATCTCAGAAACGGTGAGTGCTAGGTGGACAAAGCGAGTATGGGATTGTAGACATTATTATTGGCTTTCAAACGAATCAATCCGATTGCGAATCGGTTAAGTCGTTTTCGAGAAAAACGAAAATTACATATTTCATCTGCACCAGTCACTTCCAGAATGACCCAACATAAAATTGTTCTATATCTCGGAAACGGTGAGTGCTAGGTGGACAAAGCGAGTATGGGATAGTAGATATTATTATTGGCTTTCAAACGAATTATTCCGATTGCGAATCGGTTAAATCGTTTCCGAGAAAGACGAAAATTACAAATTCCACCCGCATAAGTCACTTCCAGAATGACCCAACATGAAATTATTCTATATCTCGGAAACGTTGAGTGCTATGTAGACAAAACCAGTATGGAATTTCAAACGAATCAATCCGATTGCGAATCGGTTAAGTCGTTTCCGAGAAAATCAAAAACTACCTATTTCCTCTGCACCAGTCACTTCCAGAATGACCCAACATAAAATTATACTATATATCGGAAACAGTTAGTGCTAGGAAGAAAAAACGAAAATGGGATTGGAGATATTATTATTGGCTTTCAAACAAATCAATCCGGTTGCGAATCGGTTAAGTCGTTTACGAGAAAAACGAAAATTACCTATTTCATCTGCACCAAACACTTCCAGAATGACCCAACCTAAAATTATTCTATATCTCGGAAACTGTAAGTGCTAGGTAGACAAAACGAGTATGGGATTGTAGATATTATTATTGGCTTTCAAACGAATCAATCCGATTGCAAATAGGTTAAGTCGTTTCAGATAAAAACGAAAATTACATATTCCATCCGCACAAGTCACTTCCAGAATGACCCAACCTAAAAATTTTCTATATCTCGGAAACTGTGAGCGCTATGTAGAAAAAAAACCAGTATGGAATTGTAGATATTACTTTTGGCTTTCAAACGAATCAATCCGATTGCGAATCGGTTAAGTCGTTTCCGTGAAAAACGAAAATTACCTATTTCCACTGCACCAGTCACTTCCAGAATGACCCAACATAAAATTATTCTATATCTCAGAAACGGTGAGTGCTAGGTGGACAAAGCGAGTATGGGATTGTAGACATTATTATTGGCTTTCAAACGAATCAATCCAATTGCGAATCGTTTAAGTCGTTTTCGAGAAAAATGAAAATTACATATTTCATCTGCACCAGTCACTTTCAGAATGACGCAACAAAAAATGTGAGTGCTATGTAGACAAAACGAGTATGGGACTGTAGACATTATTATTGGCTTTCAACCGAAACAATCTGAATGCGAATCGGTTAAGTCGTTTCCGAGAAAAACGGAAATTACATATTCCATCCGCACAAGTCACTTCCAGAATGACCCAACCCAAAAATAATCTATATCTCGGAAACGGCGAGTGGTAGGTAGACAAAACCAGTATTGAATTGTAGATATTATTATTGGCTTTCAAACGAATCAATCCGATTGCTAATTGGTTAAGTCGTTTCCGAGAAAAACGAAAATTACATATTCCATCCGCACAAGTCACTTCCAGAATGACCCAACCCAAAAATAATCTATATCTCGGAAACGGCGAGTGGTAGGTAGACAAAACGAGTATGGGATTGTAGGTATTATTATTGGCTTTCAAACGAATCAATCTGATTGCAAATCGGTTACGTCGTTTCCGAGAAAAATTAAAATTACATATTCCATTCGCACAAGTCACTTCCAGAATGACCCAACCTAAAATTATTCTCTATTTCGGAAACTGTGAGTGCTAGCTAGACAAGACAAGTATGGAATTGTAGATATTATTATTGGCTTTCAAACGAATCAATCCGATTGCGAATCGGTTAACTCGTTTCCGAGAAAAACGAAAATTACCTATTTCCTCTGCACCAGTCACTTCCAGAATGACCCAACATAAAATTATTCTATATCTAGGGAACTGTGGGTGTTAGGTAGACAAAAGAAGTATGGAATTGTAGATATTATTATTGGCTTTCAAACGAACCAAACCGATTGCGAATTGGTTAAGTAGTTTCCGAGAAATACAAAAATTACACATCCCATCCGCACAAGTCACTTCCAGAATGACCCAACATAAAATTATTCTATATCTAGGGAACTGTGGGTGGTAGGTAGACAAAACAAGGATGGAATTGTAGATATTATTATTGGCTTTCAAACGCACCAAACCGATTGCGAATCGGTTAAGTAGTTTCCGAGAAACACGAAAATTACACATTCCATCCGCACCAGCCACTTCCAGAATGATCCAACAGAAAATTATTCTATATCTCGTAAATTTTGAGTGTTAGGTAGATAAAGCAAGTAGGGAATTGGAGATATTATTATTGGCTTTCAAACGAATCAATCCAATTGCGAATCCCTTAAGTCGTTTCCGAGACACAAAAATTAAACATTCCATCCGCACCAGACACTTCCAGAATGGCCCAACATAAAATTATTCTATATCTAGGGAACTGTGGGTGTTAGGTAGACAAAACAAGTATGGACTTGGAGATATTATAATTGGCTTTCAAACGAATCAATCCGATTGCGAATCGGTTAAGTCGTTTCCAAATAAACGCAAAAATTACACATTCCATCCGCACAAGTCACTTCCAGAATGATCCAACACAAAATTATTCTATATCTCGTAAATTTTGAGTGTTAGGTAGCCAAAACAAGTATGTAATTGGATATATTATTATTGGCTTTCAAACGAATCAATCCGATTGCGAATCGGTTAAGTCGTTTCAGAGAAACACGAAAATTACAGATTCCATCCGCACTAGTCACTTCCAGAATGACCCAACATAAAATCATTCCATATTAAGGAAACTGTGAGTGTTAGGTAGACAAAACAAGTATGGAATTGGAGATATTAAAATTGGTTTTTAAACGAATCAATCCGATTGCGAATCGGTTAAGTAGTTTCGGAGAAACACGAAAATTACACATTCCATCCGCACTAGTCACTTCCAGAATGACTCCACATAAAATCATTCCATATTTAGGAAGCTGTGACTGTTAGGTAGCCAAAACAGGGATGGAATTGTTGATATTATTATTGGCTTTCAAACGAATCAATCCGATTGGGAATCAGTTAAGTCGTTTCCGAGAAATACGAAAATTACACATTCAATCCGCACAAGTCACTTCCAGAATGACCCAACCTAAAAATAATCTATATCTCGGAAACGGTGAGTGCTATACAAAACGAGTATGGGATTGCAGATATTATTATTCGATTTCAAACGAATCAATCCGATTGCGAATAGGTTAAGTCGTTTCCGAGAAACACAAAAATTACACATTCCATCCGCACTAGTCACTTCCAGAATGACCCAACATAAAATTATTCTATATCTAGGGAACTGTGGGTGTTAGGTAGCCAAAACAAGTATGTAATTGGATATATTATTATTGGCTTTCAAACGAATCAATCCGATTGCGAATCGCTTAAGTCGTTTCCGAGAAACACAAAAATTAAACATTCCATCCGCACAAGTAACTTCCAGAATGACCCAACCTAAAAATAATCTATATCTCGGAAACGGTGAGCGCTAGGTAGACAAAAACCAATATGGAATTGTAAATAATATTATTGGCTTTCAAATGAATCAATCCGATTGCAAATCGGTTAAGTCGTTTCCGAGAAAAACGAAAATTACCTATTTCCTCTGCACCAGTCACTTCCAGAATGACCCAACATAAAATTATTCTATATCTAGGGAACTGTGGGTGTTAGGTAGACAAAAGAAGTATGGAATTGTAGATATTATTATTGGCTTTCAAACGAACCAAACCGATTGCGAATTGGTTAAGTAGTTTCCGAGAAATACAAAAATTACACATCCCATCCGAACAAGTCACTTCCAGAATGACCCAACATAAAATTATTCTATATCTAGGGAACTGTGGGTGGTAGGTAGACAAAACAAGGATGGAATTGTAGATATTATTATTGGCTTTCAAACGCACCAAACCGATTGCGAATCGGTTAAGTAGTTTCCGAGAAACACGAAAATTACACATTCCATCCGCACCAGCCACTTCCAGAATGATCCAACAGAAAATTATTCTATATCTCGTAAATTTTGAGTGTTAGGTAGATAAAGCAAGTAGGGAATTGGAGATATTATTATTGGCTTTCAAACGAATCAATCCAATTGCGAATCCCTTAAGTCGTTTCCGAGACACAAAAATTAAACATTCCATCCGCACCAGACACTTCCAGAATGGCCCAACATAAAATTATTCTATATCTAGGGAACTGTGGGTGTTAGGTAGACAAAACAAGTATGGACTTGGAGATATTATAATTGGCTTTCAAACGAATCAATCCGATTGCGAATCGGTTAAGTCGTTTCCAAATAAACGCAAAAATTACACATTCCATCCGCACAAGTCACTTCCAGAATGATCCAACACAAAATTATTCTATATCTCGTAAATTTTGAGTGTTAGGTAGCCAAAACAAGTATGTAATTGGATATATTATTATTGGCTTTCAAACGAATCAATCCGATTGGGAATCAGTTAAGTCGTTTCCGAGAAATACGAAAATTACACATTCAATCCGCACAAGTCACTTCCAGAATGACCCAACCTAAAAATAATCTATATCTCGGAAACGGTGAGTGCTATACAAAACGAGTATGGGATTGCAGATATTATTATTCGATTTCAAACGAATCAATCCGATTGCGAATAGGTTAAGTCGTTTCCGAGAAACACAAAAATTACACATTCCATCCGCACTAGTCACTTCCAGAATGACCCAACATAAAATTATTCTATATCTAGGGAACTGTGGGTGTTAGGTAGCCAAAACAAGTATGTAATTGGATATATTATTATTGGCTTTCAAACGAATCAATCCGATTGCGAATCGCTTAAGTCGTTTCCGAGAAACACAAAAATTAAACATTCCATCCGCACAAGTAACTTCCAGAATGACCCAACCTAAAAATAATCTATATCTCGGAAACGGTGAGCGCTAGGTAGACAAAAACCAATATGGAATTGTAAATAATATTATTGGCTTTCAAATGAATCAATTCGATTGCAAATCGGTTAAGTCGTTTCCGAGAAAAACGAAAATTACATATTCCATCCGCACAAGTCACTTCCAGAATTACCCAACCTAAAATTATTCTCTATCTCGGAAACTGTGAATGCTATTTAGACAAAACCAGTATGGAATTGTAGATTTTATTATTGGCTTTCAAACGAATCAATCCGATTGCAAATCGGTTAAGTCGTTTCCGAGAAAAACAAAAATGATATATTCCATCCGCACAAGTCACTTCCAGAATGGCCCAACATAAAATTATTCTATATCTCGGAAACCGTGAGCGCTATGTAGACAAAACCAGTCTGGTATTTTAGATATTATTATTGGCTTTCAAACGAATCAATCTGATTGCGAATCGGTTA
This sequence comes from Stomoxys calcitrans, assembly GCF_963082655.1. Classification (NCBI taxonomy): domain Eukaryota; kingdom Metazoa; phylum Arthropoda; class Insecta; order Diptera; family Muscidae; genus Stomoxys; species Stomoxys calcitrans. The sequence continues at coordinate 150,994,114 of NC_081553.1, read as the reverse complement.
AGTCGTTTCCGAGGAAAACAAAAATTACCTATATCCTCTGCACCAGTCACTTCCAGAATGACCCAACATAAAATTATTCTATATCTCAGAAACGGTGAGTGCTAGGTGGACAAAGCGAGTATGGGATTGTAGACATTATTATTGGCTTTCAAACGAATCAATCCGATTGCGAATCGGTTAAGTCGTTTTCGAGAAAAATGAAAATTACATATTTCATCTGCACCAGTCACTTCCAGAATGACACAACAAAAAATTATTCTATATCTCGGAAACTGTGAGTGCTATGTAGACAAAACGAGTATGGGACTGTAGACATTATTATTGGCTTTCAACCGAAACAATCTGATTGCGAATCGGTTAAGTAGTTTCCGAGAAAAACGAAAATTACATATTCCATCCGCACAAGTCACTTCCAGAATGACCCAACCCAAAAATAATCTATATCTCGGAAACGGCGAGTGGTACGTAGACAAAACCAGTATGGAATTGTAGATATTATTATTGGCTTTCAAACGAATCAATCCGATTGCAAATTGGTTAAGTCGTTTCCGAGAAAAACGAAAATTACATATTCCATCCGCACAAGTCACTTCAAGAATGACCCAACCTAAAAATTTTCTATATCTCGGAAACTGTGAGTGCTATGCAGACAAAACCAGTATGGAATTGTATATTTTATTATTGGCTTTCAAACGAATCAATCCGATTGCAAATCGCTTAAGTCGTTTCCGAGAAAAATGAAAATTACCTATTCCCTCTGCACCAGTCACTTCCAGAATGACCCAACATAAAATTGTTCTATATCTCGGAAACGGTGAGTGCTAGGTGGACAAAGCGAGTATGGGATTGTAGACATTATTATTGGCTTTCAAACGAATTAATCCGATTGCGAATCGGTTAAATCGTTTCCGAGAAAGACGAAAATTACAAATTCCACCCGCATAAGTCACTTCCAGAATGACGCAACATAAAATTATTCTATATCTCCGAAACGTTGAGTGCTATGTAGAGAAAACCAGTATGGAATTTCGAACGAATCAATCCGATTGCGAATCGGTTAAGTCGTTTCCGAGAAAACGAAAATTACCTATTTCATCTGCACCAGTCACTTCCAGAATGACCCAACCTAAAATTATCCTATATCTCGGAAACTGTGAGTGCTAGGTAGATAAAACGAAAATGGGATTGTAGATATTATTATTGGCTTTCAAACGAATCAATCCGATTGCAAATAGGTTAAGTCGTTTCAGATAAAAACGAAAATTACATATTACATCCGCACAAGTCACTTCCATAATGACCCAACCTAAAAATAACCTACCTCTCGGAAACGGTGAGTGCTAGGTAGACAAAACGAGTATGGGATTGTCGATATTATTATTGGCTTTCAAGCGAATCAACCCGATTGCGTATCGGTTAAGTCGTTTACGAGAAAAACGAAAATTACCTATTTCATCTGCACCAAACACTACCAGAATGACCCAACCTAAAAATAATCTATATCTCGGAAACGGTGAGTGCTAGGTTGACAAAACGAGTATGGGATTGTAGACATTATTTTTGGCTTTCAAGCGAATCAACCCGATTGCGTATCGGTTAAGTCGTTTACGAGAAAAACGAAAATTACCTATTTCATCTGCACCAAACACTTCCAGAATGACCCAACCTAAAATTATCCTATATCTCGGAAACGGTGAGTGCTAGGTAGACAAAACGAGTATGGGATTGTCGATATTATTATTCGATTTCAAACTAATCAATCCGATTGCGAATAGGTTAAGTCGTTTCCGAGAAAAACGAAAATTACATATTCCATCCGCACAAGTCACTTGCAGAATGACCCAACCTAAAATTATTCTCTATCTCGGAAACTGTGAGTGCTATGTAGACAAAACCAGTATGGAATTGTAGATTTTATTATTGGCTTTCAAACGAATCAATCCGATTGCAAATCGGTTAAGTCGTTTCCGAGAAAAACAAAAATTATATATTCCATCCGCACAAGTCACTTCCAGAATGGTCCAACATAAAATTATTCTATATCTCGGAAACTGTGAGCGCTATGTAGACAAAACCAGTATGGAATTGTAGATATTATTATTGGCTTTCAAACGAATCAATCCGATAGCGAATTGGTTAAGTCGTTTCCGAGAAAAACGAAAATTACCTATTTCCTCTGCACCAGTCACTTCCAGAATGACCCAACATAAAATTATTCTATATCTCAGAAACGGTGAGTGCTAGGTGGACAAAGCGAGTATGGGATTGTAGACATTATTATTGGCTTTCAAACGAATCAATCCGATTGCGAATCGGTTAAGTCGTTTCCGAGAAAAACGAAAATTACATATTCCATCCGCACAAGTCACTTCCAGAATGACCCAACCCAAAAATAATCTATATCTCGGAAACGGCGAGTGGTAGGTAGACAAAACCAGTATGGAATTGTAGATATTATTATTGGCTTTCAAACGAATCAATCCGATTGCGAATCGGTTAAGTCGTTTCCGAGAAAAACGAAAATTACCTATTTCCTCTGAACCAGTCACTTCCAGAATGACCCAACATAAAATTATTCTATATCTCAGAAACGGTGAGTGCTAGGTGGACAAAGCGAGTATGGGATTGTAGACATTATTATTGGCTTTCAAACGAATCAATCCGATTGCGAATCGGTTAAGTCGTTTTCGAGAAAAACGAAAATTACATATATCATCTGCACCAGTCACTTCCAGAATGACCCAACATAAAATTGTTCTATATCTCGGAAACGGTGAGTGCTAGGTGGACAAAGCGAGTATGGGATAGTAGATATTATTATTGGCTTTCAAACGAATTATTCCGATTGCGAATCGGTTAAATCGCTTCCGAGAAAGACGAAAATTACAAATTCCACCCGCATAAGTCACTTCCAGAATGACCCAACATAAAATTATTCTATATCTCGGAATCGTTGAGTGCTATGTAGACAAAACCAGTATGGAATTTCAAACGAATCAATACGATTGCGAATCGGTTAAGTCGTTTCCGAGAAAATCAAAAATTACCTATTTCCTCTGCGCCAGTCACTTCCAGAATGACCCAACATAAAATTATACTATATATCGGAAACAGTTAGTGCTAGGTAGAAAAAACGAAAATGGGATTGGAGATATTATTATTGGCTTTGAAACAAATCAATCCGGTTGCGAATCGGTTAAGTCGTTTACGAGAAAAACGAAAATTACCTATTTCATCTGCACCAAACACTTCCAGAATGACCCAACCTAAAATTATTCTATATCTCGGAAACTGTAAGTGCTAGGTAGACAAAACGAGTATGGGATTGTAGATATTATTATTGGCTTTCAAACGAATCAATCCGATTGCAAATAGGTTAAGTCGTTTCAGATAAAAACGAAAAATACATATTCCATCCGCACAAGTCACTTCCAGAATGACCCAACCTAAAAATAATCTACATCTCGGAAACTGTGAGCGCTATGTAGAAAAAAAACCAGTATGGAATTGTAGATATTATTTTTGGCTTTCAAACGAATCAATCCGATTGCGAATCGGTTAAGTCGTTTCCGTGAAAAACGAAAATTACCTATTTCCACTGCACCAGTCACTTCCAGAATGACCCAACATAAAATTATTCTATATCTCAGAAACGGTGAGTGCTAGGTGGACAAAGCGAGTATGGGATTGTAGACATTATTATTGGCTTTCAAACGAATCAATCCGATTGCGAATCGGTTAAGTCGTTTTCGAGAAAAATGAAAATTACATATTTCATCTGCACCAGTCACTTCCAGAATGACCCAACCCAAAAATAATCTATATCTCGGAAACGGCGAGTGGTAGGTAGACAAAACCAGTATGGGACTGTAGACATTATTATTGGCTTTCAACCGAAACAATCTGAAAGCGAATCGGTAAAGTCGTTTCCGAGAAAAACGAAAATTACATATTCCATCCGCACAAGTCACTTCCAGAATGACCCAACCCAAAAATAATCTATATCTCGGAAACGGCGAGTGGTAGGTAGACAAAACCAGTATGGAATTGTAGATATTATTATTGGCTTTCAAACGAATCAATCCGATTGCAAATTGGTTAAGTCGTTTCCGAGAAAAACGAAAATTACATATTCCATCCGCACAAGTCACTTCCAGAATGACCCAACCCAAAAATTATCTATATCTCGGAAACTGTGAGTGCTATGCAGACAGCACCAGTATGGAATTGTATATTTTATTATTGGCTTTCAAACGAATCAATCCGATTGCAAATCGGTTAAATCGTTTACGAGAAAAACGAAAATTACCTATTTCCTCTGCACCAGTCACTTCCAGAATGACCCAACATAAAATTGTTCTATATCTCGGAAACGGTGAGTGCTAGGTGGACAAAGCGAGTATGGGATTTTAGACATTATTATTGGCTTTCAAACGAATTAATCCGATTGCGAATCGGTTAAATCGTTTCCGAGAAAGACGAAAATTACAAATTCCACCCGCATAAGTCACTTCCAGAATGACCCAACATAAAATTATTCTATATCTCGGAAACGTTGAGTGCTATGTAGACAAAACCAGTATGGAATTTCAAACGAATCAATCCGATTGCGAATCGGTTAAGTCGTTTCCGAGAAAAACGAAAATTACCTATTTCCTCTGCACCAGTCACTTCCAGAATGACCCAACATAAAATTATACTATATATCGGAAACAGTTAGTGCTAGGTAGAAAAAACGAGTATGGGATTGGAGATATTATTATTGGCTTTCAACAAATCAATCCGTTTGCGAATCGGGTAAGTCGTTTCCGAGAAAAACGAAATTTATATATTCGACCAAGCATTAAATTATTCTATATCTCCGAAACTTTGAGTGCTAGGTAATAAGGCTGGAAATGTAGATATTATTATTGGCTTTCAAACGAATCAATCCGATAGCGAAGCGGTTAAGCCGATTCCGAGAAATACGAAAATTACATATTATATCCGCGCAAGTCACTCCGAGAATGACCAAGCATAAAATAATTCTATATCACGGAAACTATTAGTGCTAGGTACGCCGAATAAGCCTGGCATTGTAGAAATTATTATTGGCTTTCAAACGAATCAATCCGATTGCGAATCGCTTAGGTCGTTTCCGAGAAACACAAAAAATAAACATTCCATCCGCACAAGTCACTTCCAGAATAACCCAACATAGAATTATTCTATATCTAGGAAACTGTGGGTGTTAGGTAGACAAAACAAGGATGGAATTGTAGATATAATTATTGGCTTTCAAACGAATCTATCCGATTGCGAATCGGTTAAGTCGTTTCCGAGAAATACGAAAATTACACATTCCATCCGCACAAGTCACTTCCAGAATGACCCAACATAAAATTATTCTATATCTAGGGAACTGTGGGTGGTAGGTAGACAAAACAAGGATGGAATTGTAGATATTATTATTGGCTTTCAACCGAATCAATCCGATTGCGAATCGGTTAAGTCGTTTCCGAGAAAAACGAAAATTACATATTCCATCCGCACAAGTCACTTCCAGAATGACCCAACCTAAAAATTATCTATATCTCGTAAATTGTGAGTGTTAGGTAGACAAAACAAGTATGTTATTGGATATATTATTATTGGCTTTCAAACGAATCAATCCGATTGGGAATCGGTTAAGTCGTTTCGAAGAAACACGAAAATTACACATTCCATCCGCACTAGTCACTTCCAGAATGACCCAACATAAAATCATTCCATATTTAGGAAACTGTGAGTGTTAGGTAGACAAAACAAAGATGGAATTGTTGATATTATTATTGGCTTTCAAACGAATCAATCCGATTGCGAATCAGTTAAGTCGTTTCCGAGAAATACGAAAATTACACATTCCATCCGCACAAGTCACTTCCAGAATGACCCAACATAAAATTATTCTATATCTAGGGAACTGTGGGTGGTAGGTAGACAAAACAAGGATGGAATTGTAGATATTATTATTGGCTTTCAACCGAATCAATCCGATTGCGAATCGGTTAAGTCGTTTCCGAGAAAAACGAAAATTGCATATTCCATCCGCACAAGTCACTTCCAGAATGACCCAACCTAAAAATTATCTATATCTCGGAAACTGTGAGTGCTATGCAGACAAAACCAGTATGGAATTGTATATTTTATTATTGGCTTTCAAACGAATCAATCCGATTGCGAATAGGTTAAGTCGTTTCCGAGAAACACGAAAATTACATGTTCCATCCACACAAGTCACTTCCAGAATGACCCAACATAAAATTGTTCTCTATTTCAGAAACTGTAAGTGTTACATAGACAAAACAAGTATGGAATTGTAGATATTATAATTGGCTTTCAAACGAACCAAACCGATTGCGAATCAGTTAAGTAGTTTCCGAGAAACACGAAAATTATACATTCCATCCGCACCAGTCACTTCCAGAATGACCCAACATATAATTATTCTATATCTAGGAATCTGTGGGTGTTAGGTAGACAAAAAAAGGATGGAATTGTAGATATTATAATTGGCTTTCAAACGAATCAATCCGATTGCGAATCAGTTAAGTCGTTTCCGAGAAACACGAAAATTACACATTCTATCCGCACAAGTAACTTTCAGAATGATCCAACAGAAAATTATTCTATATCTCGTAAATTGTGAGTGTTAAGTAGATAAAGCAAGTATGGAATTGGAGATATTACTATTGGCTTTCAAACGAATCAATCCGATTGCGAATCGCTTAGGTCGTTTCCGAGAAACACAAAAATTAAACATTCCATCCGCACAAGTCACTTCCAGAATAACCCAACATAGAATTATTCTATATCTTGGAAACTGTGGGTGTTAGGTAGACAAAACAAGGATGGAATTGTAGATATAATTATTGGCTTTCAAACGAATCTATCCGATTGCGAATCGGTTAAGTCGTTTCCGAGAAACACGAAAATTACACATTCCATCCGCACCAGTCACTTCCAGAATTGCCCAACATAAAATTATTCTATATCTCGTAAATTTTTAGTGTTAAGTAGATAAAGCAAGTATGGAATTGGAGATATTATTATTGGCTTTCAAACGAATCAATCCGATTGCGAATCGCTTAAGTCGTTTCCGAGAAACACAAAAATTAAACATTCCATCCGCACAAGTCACTTCCAGAATGACCCAACATAAAATTATTCTATATCTAGGAAACTGTGGGTGTTAGGTAGACAAAACAAGGATGGAATTGTAGATATTATTATTGGCTTTCAAACGAATCAATCCGATTGCGAATCGGTTAAGTCGTTTCCGAAAAACACGAAAAGTACACATTCCATCCGCACCAGTCACTTCCAGAATGGCCCAACATAAAATTATTCTATATCTAGAAAACTGTGGGTGTTAGGTAGACAAAACAAGTATGGACTTGGAGATATTATAATTGGCTTTCAAACGAATCAATCCGATTGCGAATCGGTTAAGTCCTATCCGAGAAACGCAAAAATTACACATTCCATCCGCACAAGTCACTTCCAGAATGGTCCAACAAAAAATTATTGTATATCTCGTAAATTGTGAGTGTTAGGTAGACAAAACAAGTGTGTTATTGGATATATTATTATTGGCTTTCAAACGAATCAATCCGATTGGGAATCGGTTAAGTCGTTTCGGAGAAACACGAAAATTACACATTCCATCCGCACTAGTCACCTCCAGAATGACCCAACATAAAATCATTCCATATTTAGGAAACTGTGAGTGTTAGGTAGACAAAACAAGGATGGAATTGTTGATATTATTATTGGCTTTCAAACGAATTAATCCGATTGCGAATCAGTTAAGTCGTTTCCGAGAAATACGAAAATTACACATTCCATCCGCAAAAGTCACTTCCAGAATGACCCAACATAAAATTATTCTATATCTAGGGAACTGTGGGTGGTAGGTAGACAAAACGAGGATGGAATTGTAGATATTATTATTGGCTTTCAAACGAATTAATCCGATTGCGATTCGGTTATGTCGTTTCCGAGAAAAACGCAAATTACATATTCGATCCGCACAAGACACTTCCAGAATGAGCAAGCATTAAATTATTCTATATCTCTGAAACTGTGAGTGCTGGGTAATAAGGCTGGAAAAACGCGCGAAAATTACATATTCCATCCAAAAAAGAATGGAATATGTAATCTGAGAATGGTTCAACATAAAATTATTATATATCTCGGAAACTGTGAGTGTTACATATTCCATCCGCACAGAACACTCCGAGAACAACCCAACATAAAATTTTTCTATTTCTAGGAAACTGTAAGTGTAAGGTATACAAAACAAGGATGGAATTGTTGATATTATTATTGACTTTCAAACGAATCAATCCGATTGCGAATCAGTTAAGTCGTTTCCGAAAAAACGAAAATTACATGTTCCATACGTACAAGTCACTTCCAGAATGACCCAACATACAATTGTTCTCTATTTCAGAAACTGTAAGTGTTACGTAGACAAAACAAGTATGGAATTGTAAATATTATTATTGGCTTTCAAACGAACCAAACCGATTGCGAATCGGTTAAGTCGTTTCCGGGAAACACGAAATTTACACATTCCATCCGCACCAGTCACTTCCAAAATGACCCAAAATATAATTATTCTATATCTAGGAATCTGTGGGTGTTAGGTAGGCTAAACAAGGTAGGAAATGTAGATATTATTATTGGCTTTCAAACGAATCAATCCGATTGCGAATCGGTTAAGTCGTTTCCGAGAAACACGCAAATTACACATTCCATCCGCACAAGTCACTTCCAGAATGATCCATCAGAAATTTATTCTATATCTCGTAAATTGTGAGTGTTAGGTAGACAAAACAAGTATGGAATTGGAGATATTATAATAGGCTTTCAAACGAATCAATCCGATTGCGAATCGCTTAAGTCGTTTCCAAGAAACTCAAAAATTACACATTCCACCCGCACAAGTCACTTCCAGAATGACCCAACATTAAATTATTCTATATCTAGGGAACTGTGGGTGTGAGGTAGACAAAACAGGGATGGAATTGTAGATATTATTATTGGCTTTCAAACGAATCAATCCGATTGCGAATCGGCTAAGTCGTTTCCAAGAAACACGCAAATTACACATTCCATCCGCACCAGCCACTTCCAGAATGACCCAACAAAAAATTATTCTATATCTAGGAAACTGTGGGTGTTAGGTAGACAAAACAAGTATGGAATTGGAGATATTATAATTGGCTTTCAAACGAATCAATCCGATTGCGAATCGGTTAAGTCGTTTGAAAGCCAATAATAATATATCCAATTACATACTTGTTTTGGCTACCTAACACTCAAAATTTACGAGATATAGAATAATTTTGTGTTGGATCATTCTGGAAGTGACTTGTGCGGATGGAATGTGTAATTTTTGCGTTTATTTGGAAACGACTTAACCGATTCGCAATCGGATTGATTCGTTTGAAAGCCAATTATAATATCTCCAATTCCATACTTGTTTTGTCTACCTAACACCCACAGTTTCCTAGATATAGAATAATTTTTTGTTGGGTCATTCTGGAAGTGGCTGGTGCGGATGGAATGTGTAATTTGCGTGTTTCTTGGAAACGACTTAGCCGATTCGCAATCGGATTGATTCGTTTGAAAGCCAATAATAATATCTACAATTCCATCCCTGTTTTGTCTACCTCACACCCACAGTTCCCTAGATATAGAATAATTTAATGTTGGGTCATTCTGGAAGTGACTTGTGCGGGTGGAATGTGTAATTTTTGAGTTTCTTGGAAACGACTTAAGCGATTCGCAATCGGATTGATTCGTTTGAAAGCCAATTATAATATCTCCAATTCCATACTTGTTTTGTCTACCTAACACTCACAATTTACGAGATATAGAATAAATTTCTGATGGATCATTCTGGAAGTGACTTGTGCGGATGGAATGTGTAATTTGCGTGTTTCTCGGAAACGACTTAACCGATTCGCAATCGGATTGATTCGTTTGAAAGCCAATAATAATATCTACATTTCCTACCTTGTTTAGCCTACCTAACACCCACAGATTCCTAGATATAGAATAATTATATTTTGGGTCATTTTGGAAGTGACTGGTGCGGATGGAATGTGTAAATTTCGTGTTTCCCGGAAACGACTTAACCGATTCGCAATCGGTTTGGTTCGTTTGAAAGCCAATAATAATATTTACAATTCCATACTTGTTTTGTCTACGTAACACTTACAGTTTCTGAAATAGAGAACAATTGTATGTTGGGTCATTCTGGAAGTGACTTGTACGTATGGAACATGTAATTTTCGTTTTTTCGGAAACGACTTAACTGATTCGCAATCGGATTGATTCGTTTGAAAGTCAATAATAATATCAACAATTCCATCCTTGTTTTGTATACCTTACACTTACAGTTTCCTAGAAATAGAAAAATTTTATGTTGGGTTGTTCTCGGAGTGTTCTGTGCGGATGGAATATGTAACACTCACAGTTTCCGAGATATATAATAATTTTATGTTGAACCATTCTCAGATTACATATTCCATTCTTTTTTGGATGGAATATGTAATTTTCGCGCGTTTTTCCAGCCTTATTACCCAGCACTCACAGTTTCAGAGATATAGAATAATTTAATGCTTGCTCATTCTGGAAGTGTCTTGTGCGGATCGAATATGTAATTTGCGTTTTTCTCGGAAACGACATAACCGAATCGCAATCGGATTAATTCGTTTGAAAGCCAATAATAATATCTACAATTCCATCCTCGTTTTGTCTACCTACCACCCACAGTTCCCTAGATATAGAATAATTTTATGTTGGGTCATTCTGGAAGTGACTTTTGCGGATGGAATGTGTAATTTTCGTATTTCTCGGAAACGACTTAACTGATTCGCAATCGGATTAATTCGTTTGAAAGCCAATAATAATATCAACAATTCCATCCTTGTTTTGTCTACCTAACACTCACAGTTTCCTAAATATGGAATGATTTTATGTTGGGTCATTCTGGAGGTGACTAGTGCGGATGGAATGTGTAATTTTCGTGTTTCTCCGAAACGACTTAACCGATTCCCAATCGGATTGATTCGTTTGAAAGCCAATAATAATATATCCAATAGCACACTTGTTTTGTCTACCTAACACTCACAATTTACGAGATATACAATAATTTTTTGTTGGACCATTCTGGAAGTGACTTGTGCGGATGGAATGTGTAATTTTTGCGTTTCTCGGATAGGACTTAACCGATTCGCAATCGGATTGATTCGTTTGAAAGCCAATTATAATATCTCCAAGTCCATACTTGTTTTGTCTACCTAACACCCACAGTTTTCTAGATATAGAATAATTTTATGTTGGGCCATTCTGGAAGTGACTGGTGCGGATGGAATGTGTACTTTTCGTGTTTTTCGGAAACGACTTAACCGATTCGCAATCGGATTGATTCGTTTGAAAGCCAATAATAATATCTACAATTCCATCCTTGTTTTGTCTACCTAACACCCACAGTTTCCTAGATATAGAATAATTTTATGTTGGGTCATTCTGGAAGTGACTTGTGCGGATGGAATGTTTAATTTTTGTGTTTCTCGGAAACGACTTAAGCGATTCGCAATCGGATTGATTCGTTTGAAAGCCAATAATAATATCTCCAATTCCATACTTGCTTTATCTACTTAACACTAAAAATTTACGAGATATAGAATAATTTTATGTTGGGCAATTCTGGAAGTGACTGGTGCGGATGGAATGTGTAATTTTCGTGTTTCTCGGAAACGACTTAACCGATTCGCAATCGGATAGATTCGTTTGAAAGCCAATAATTATATCTACAATTCCATCCTTGTTTTGTCTACCTAACACCCACAGTTTCCAAGATATAGAATAATTCTATGTTGGGTTATTCTGGAAGTGACTTGTGCGGATGGAATGTTTAATTTTTGTGTTTCTCGGAAACGACCTAAGCGATTCGCAATCGGATTGATTCGTTTGAAAGCCAATAGTAATATCTCCAATTCCATACTTGCTTTATCTACTTAACACTCACAATTTACGAGATATAGAATAATTTTCTGTTGGATCATTCTGAAAGTTACTTGTGCGGATAGAATGTGTAATTTTCGTGTTTCTCGGAAACGACTTAACTGATTCGCAATCGGATTGATTCGTTTGAAAGCCAATTATAATATCTACAATTCCATCCTTTTTTTGTCTACCTAACACCCACAGATTCCTAGATATAGAATAATTATATGTTGGGTCATTCTGGAAGTGACTGGTGCGGATGGAATGTATAATTTTCGTGTTTCTCGGAAACTACTTAACTGATTCGCAATCGGTTTGGTTCGTTTGAAAGCCAATTATAATATCTACAATTCCATACTTGTTTTGTCTATGTAACACTTACAGTTTCTGAAATAGAGAACAATTTTATGTTGGGTCATTCTGGAAGTGACTTGTGTGGATGGAACATGTAATTTTCGTGTTTCTCGGAAACGACTTAACCTATTCGCAATCGGATTGATTCGTTTGAAAGCCAATAATAAAATATACAATTCCATACTGGTTTTGTCTGCATAGCACTCACAGTTTCCGAGATATAGATAATTTTTAGGTTGGGTCATTCTGGAAGTGACTTGTGCGGATGGAATATGCAATTTTCGTTTTTCTCGGAAACGACTTAACCGATTCGCAATCGGATTGATTCGGTTGAAAGCCAATAATAATATCTACAATTCCATCCTTGTTTTGTCTACCTACCACCCACAGTTCCCTAGATATAGAATAATTTTATGTTGGGTCATTCTGGAAGTGACTTGTGCGGATGGAATGTGTAATTTTCGTATTTCTCGGAAACGACTTAACTGATTCGCAATCGGATTGATTCGTTTGAAAGCCAATAATAATATCAACAATTCCATCTTTGTTTTGTCTACCTAACACTCACAGTTTCCTAAATATGGAATGATTTTATGTTGGGTCATTCTGGAAGTGACTAGTGCGGATGGAATGTGTAATTTTCGTGTTTCTTCGAAACGACTTAACCGATTCCCAATCGGATTGATTCGTTTGAAAGCCAATAATAATATATCCAATAACATACTTGTTTTGTCTACCTAACACTCACAATTTACGAGATATAGATAATTTTTAGGTTGGGTCATTCTGGAAGTGACTTGTGCGGATGGAATATGTAATTTTCGTTTTTCTCGGAAACGACTTAACCGATTCGCAATCGGATTGATTCGGTTGAAAGCCAATAATAATATCTACAATTCCATCCTTGTTTTGTCTACCTACCACCCACAGTTCCCTAGATATAGAATAATTTTATGTTGGGTCATTCTGGAAGTGACTTGTGCGGATGGAATGTGTAATTTTCGTATTTCTCGGAAACGACTTAACCGATTCGCAATCGGATAGATTCGTTTGAAAGCCAATAATTATATCTACAATTCCATCCTTGTTTTGTCTACCTAACACCCACAGTTTCCTAGATATAGAATAATTCTATGTTGGGTTATTCTGGAAGTGACTTGTGCGGATGGAATGTTTAATTTTTGTGTTTCTCGGAAACGACCTAAGCGATTCGCAATCGGATTGATTCGTTTGAAAGCCAATAATAATTTCTACAATGCCAGGCTTATTCGGCGTACCTAGCACTAATAGTTTCCGTGATATAGAATTATTTTATGCTTGGTCATTCTCGGAGTGACTTGCGCGGATATAATATGTAATTTTCGTATTTCTCGGAATCGGCTTAACCGCTTCGCTATCGGATTGATTCGTTTGAAAGCCAATAATAATATCTACATTTCCAGCCTTATTACCTAGCACTCAAAGTTTCGGAGATATAGAATAATTTAATGCTTGGTCGAATATATAAATTTCGTTTTTCTCGGAAACGACTTAACCGATTCGCAAACGGATTGATTTGTTGAAAGCCAATAATAATATCTCCAATCCCATACTCGTTTTTTCTACCTAGCACTAACTGTTTCCGATATATAGTATAATTTTATGTTGGGTCATTCTGGAAGTGACTGGTGCAGAGGAAATAGGTAATTTTCGTTTTTCTCGGAAACGACTTAACCGATTCGCAATCGGATTGATTCGTTTGAAATTCCATACTGGTTTTGTCTACATAGCACTCAACGTTTCCGAGATATAGAATAATTTTATGTTGGGTCATTCTGGAAGTGACTTATGCGGGTGGAATTTGTAATTTTCGTCTTTCTCGGAAACGATTTAACCGATTCGCAATCGGATTAATTCGTTTGAAAGCCAATAATAATGTCTAAAATCCCATACTCGCTTTGTCCACCTAGCACTCACCGTTTCCGAGATATAGAACAATTTTATGTTGGGTCATTCTGGAAGTGACTGGTGCAGAGGAAATAGGTAATTTTCGTTTTTCTCGTAAACGATTTAACCGATTTGCAATCGGATTGATTCGTTTGAAAGCCAATAATAAAATATACAATTCCATACTGGTGCTGTCTGCATAGCACTCACAGTTTCCGAGATATAGATAATTTTTGGGTTGGGTCATTCTGGAAGTGACTTGTGCGGATGGAATATGTAATTTTCGTTTTTCTCGGAAACGACTTAACCAATTTGCAATCGGATTGATTCGTTTGAAAGCCAATAATAATATCTACAATTCCATACTGGTTTTGTCTACCTACCACTCGCCGTTTCCGAGATATAGATTATTTTTGGGTTGGGTCATTCTGGAAGTGACTTGTGCGGATGGAATATGTAATTTTCGTTTTTCTCGGAAACGACTTTACCGATTCGCTTTCAGATTGTTTCGGTTGAAAGCCAATAATAATGTCTACAGTCCCATACTGGTTTTGTCTACCTACCACTCGCCGTTTCCGAGATATAGATTATTTTTGGGTTGGGTCATTCTGGAAGTGACTGGTGCAGATGAAATATGTAATTTTCATTTTTCTCGAAAACGACTTAACCGATTCGCAATCGGATTGATTCGTTTGAAAGCCAATAATAATGTCTACAATCCCATACTCGCTTTGTCCACCTAGCACTCACCGTTTCTGAGATATAGAATAATTTTATGTTGGGTCATTCTGGAAGTGACTGGTGCAGTGGAAATAGGTAATTTTCGTTTTTCACGGAAAAGACTTAACCGATTCGCAATCGGATTGATTCGTTTGAAAGCCAAAAATAATATCTACAATTCCATACTGGTTTTTTTTCTACATAGCGCTCACAGTTTCCGAGATGTAGATTATTTTTAGGTTGGGTCATTCTGGAAGTGACTTGTGCGGATGGAATATGTATTTTTCGTTTTTATCTGAAACGACTTAACCTATTTGCAATCGGATTGATTCGTTTGAAAGCCAATAATAATATCTACAATCCCATACTCGTTTTGTCTACCTAGCACTTACAGTTTCCGAGATATAGAATAATTTTAGGTTGGGTCATTCTGGAAGTGTTTGGTGCAGATGAAATAGGTAATTTTCGTTTTTCTCGTAAACGACTTAACCGATTCGCAACCGGATTGATTTGTTTCAAAGCCAATAATAATATCTCCAATCCCATTTTCGTTTTTTCTACCTAGCACTAACTGTTTCCGATATATAGTATAATTTTATGTTGGGTCATTCTGGAAGTGACTGGCGCAGAGGAAATAGGTAATTTTTGATTTTCTCGGAAACGACTTAACCGATTCGCAATCGTATTGATTCGTTTGAAATTCCATACTGGTTTTGTCTACATAGCACTCAACGATTCCGAGATATAGAATAATTTTATGTTGGGTCATTCTGGAAGTGACTTATGCGGGTGGAATTTGTAATTTTCGTCTTTCTCGGAAGCGATTTAACCGATTCGCAATCGGAATAATTCGTTTGAAAGCCAATAATAATATCTACTATCCCATACTCGCTTTGTCCACCTAGCACTCACCGTTTCCGAGATATAGAACAATTTTATGTTGGGTCATTCTGGAAGTGACTGGTGCAGATGAAATATGTAATTTTCGTTTTTCTCGAAAACGACTTAACCGATTCGCAATCGGATTGATTCGTTTGAAAGCCAATAATAATGTCTACAATCCCATACTCGCTTTGTCCACCTAGCACTCACCGTTTCTGAGATATAGAATAATTTTATGTTGGGTCATTCTGGAAGTGACTGGTTCAGAGGAAATAGGTAATTTTCGTTTTTCTCGGAAACGACTTAACCGATTCGCAATCGGATTGATTCGTTTGAAAGCCAATAATAATATCTACAATTCCATACTGGTTTTGTCTACCTACCACTCGCCGTTTCCGAGATATAGATTATTTTTGGGTTGGGTCATTCTGGAAGTGACTTGTGCGGATGGAATATGTAATTTTCGTTTTTCTCGGAAACGACTTAACCGATTCGCAATCAGATTGATTCGTTTGAAAGCCAATAATAATGTCTACAATCCCATACTCGCTTTGTCCACCTAGCACTCACCGTTTCTGAGATATAGAATAATTTTATGTTGGGTCATTCTGGAAGTGACTGGTGCAGAGGAAATAGGTAATTTTCGTTTTTCTCGGAAACGACTTAACCAATTCGCAATCGGATTGATTCGTTTGAAAGCCAATAATAATATCTACAATTCCATACTGGTTTTGTCTACATAGCGCTCACAGTTTCCGAGATATAGAATAATTTTATGTTGGACCATTCTGGAAGTGACTTGTGCGGATGGAATATATAATTTTTGTTTTTCTCGGAAACGACTTAACCGATTTGCAATCGGATTGATTCGTTTGAAAGCCAATAATAAAATCTACAATTCCATACTGGTTTTGTCTACATAGCACTCACAGTTTCCGAGATAGAGAATAATTTTAGGTTGGGTCATTCTGCAAGTGACTTGTGCGGATGGAATATGTAATTTTCGTTTTTCTCGGAAACGACTTAACCTATTCGCAATCGGATTGATTAGTTTGAAATCGAATAATAATATCGACAATCCCATACTCGTTTTGTCTACCTAGCACTCACCGTTTCCGAGATATAGGATAATTTTAGGTTGGGTCATTCTGGAAGTGTTTGGTGCAGATGAAATAGGTAATTTTCGTTTTTCTCGTAAACGACTTAACCGATACGCAATCGGGTTGATTCGCTTGAAAGCCAATAATAATATCGACAATCCCATACTCGTTTTGTCTACCTAGCACTCACCGTTTCCGAGAGGTAGGTTATTTTTAGGTTGGGTCATTCTGGTAGTGTTTGGTGCAGATGAAATAGGTAATTTTCGTTTTTCTCGTAAACGACTTAACCGATACGCAATCGGGTTGATTCGCTTGAAAGCCAATAATAATATCGACAATCCCATACTCGTTTTGTCTACCTAGCACTCACCGTTTCCGAGAGGTAGGTTATTTTTAGGTTGGGTCATTATGGAAGTGACTTGTGCGGATGTAATATGTAATTTTCGTTTTTATCTGAAACGACTTAACCTATTTGCAATCGGATTGATTCGTTTGAAAGCCAATAATAATATCTACAATCCCATTTTCGTTTTATCTACCTAGCACTCACAGTTTCCGAGATATAGGATAATTTTAGGTTGGGTCATTCTGGAAGTGTTTGGTGCAGATGAAATAGGTAATTTTCGTTTTTCTCGTAAACGACTTAACCGATTCGCAAACGGATTGATTTGTTTGAAAGCCAATAATAATATCTCCAATCCCATACTCGTTTTTTCTACCTAGCACTAACTGTTTCCGATATATAGTATAATTTTATGTTGGGTCATTCTGGAAGTGACTGGTGCAGATGAAATAGGTAATTTTCGTTTTCTCGGAAACGACTTAACCGATTCGCAATCGGATTGATTCGTTCGAAATTCCATACTGGTTTTCTCTACATAGCACTCAACGTTTCGGAGATATAGAATAATTTTATGTTGCGTCATTCTGGAAGTGACTTATGCGGGTGGAATTTGTAATTTTCGTCTTTCTCGGAAACGATTTAACCGATTCGCAATCGGATTAATTCGTTTGAAAGCCAATAATAATGTCTACAATCCCATACTCGCTTTGTCCACCTAGCACTCACCGTTTCCGAGATATAGAACAATTTTATGTTGGGTCATTCTGGAAGTGACTGGTGCAGAGGGAATAGGTAATTTTCATTTTTTAGACAAAACAAGTATGGAATTGGAGATATTATAATTGGCTTTCAAACGAATCAATCCGATTGCGAATCGGTTAAGTCGTTTCCAAATAAACGCAAAAATTACACATTCCATCCGCACAAGTCACTTCCAGAATGATCCAACACAAAATTATTCTATATCTCGTAAATTTTGAGTGTTAGGTAGCCAAAACAAGTATGTAATTGGATATATTATTATTGGCTTTCAAACGAATCAATCCGATTGCGAATCGGTTAAGTCGTTTCAGAGAAACACGAAAATTACACATTCCATCCGCACTAGTCACTTCCAGAATGACCCAACATAAAATCATTCCATATTAAGGAAACTGTGAGTGTTAGGTAGACAAAACAAGTATGGAATTGGAGATATTAAAACTGGTTTTTAAACGAATCAATCCGATTGCGAATCGGTTAAGTAGTTTCGGAGAAACACGAAAATTACACATTCCATCCGCACTAGTCACTTCCAGAATGACTCCACATAAAATCATTCCATATTTAGGAAACTGTGACTGTTAGGTAGACAAAACAAGGATGGAATTGTTGATATTATTATTGGCTTTCAAACGAATCAATCCGATTGGGAATCAGTTAAGTCGTTTCCGAGAAATACGAAAATTACACATTCCATCCGCACAAGTCACTTCAAGAATGACCCAACATAAAATTATTCTATATGGACAAATTTGCATTTGTCCTTAACTTAAGCTTTAAATATTTTTGAATTTATTACCCTGAATTATAGAGTGTTATTGTGAATTATCTATAACATAAGATTTGAATTGCCATTTAGTTCTAAGTTCGCTATTGAAATGTAATAGAATCTAAGTTATTGTGAATTAATTGTTTTTAAGAGTTTAGTACAAAAGGTTAGCTGTTAACTTTTTATGCCCACTCACTTCACTTACTCTACAACCGCAGTCAAGGTGAGCAACACAAGCTATCTCTCCTCTTTTTCCACAATAAACTCTAACACCATATACTCGTCATAAACCGAAATCTAACCATCTTTTTATTTCACACTTTTAATTTTTGGGCTACCTCAACCTTTCACTTTACTTATTATTCCTCTGTGTACGAGGAATAATAAGTAGTAAACCCGCTTACATACAGTCCACTTGTTTCACAGAGGGAATTCCAATAGTGACGTCACAAGGCCAAAGATCGACACACCGCAGCTAATCCGCTCATTCTATTCACCCCCGCTACGTACACATAGGAAAACCCCCCAATTTTGTACATGGTCCATCGTACGCCGTTCACTGAGAAGACCATTGACTGAGGTAACCCCATCTCCTTACATTGCCCAACATAGTTGTCGGTAAGTGAACCTTTTTTTGGTTTTGTTCTTAAATATAAAAAAGGCAAACATACATACATAAAAATCAATGTGACATACATAAAGATCAAAAGAGGTTAAAATTGTGAAAGATTCGAAGTGTTTATGCGAAACAAAGAAGAAGAGGTGCAATCCCTGCATGTATATTCAAAATCGTGGTAATTGAAGAAAAGACTGATCATCTCTATTAGTGTCGCAAGTGTATGTATGTATGTAAATGCCTTCTTTTAATCACAATATTCATATAAAGGTGTGCAAAGTGCAAAGTGTTCATTTGTCTGTCCAGCTTCGTTTGACATAGAGAAAAAAAAATTCTCTCTAGTGGTTTCGTGTGAAATCTTTTCATTTGAGTACGTTTCCAACCCTTTTTCTATTGGCAAAAATTCAAATTCAGCTCATCTAAAGACACAAAACGCAAAATTTGACAAAGTTTCATGTAACGGGTCGGAGTCCCGCAATTGTTATACATACATATCTTTGCAACAAATAGAAAGAGCTTGTGATACATAGATCGCCTATGTGCAACGTTAAAGTTCAGTAACCTTTTTTCACCGTGCAATACATAACTCACAGATTGGATTCTCTCATTCTTTTGAGCAAGAGAGAGAGAGAGAAGAAACAAGAGATTCGGAGAGAAAAGTCAACAAGTGTCATATGCCAAATTTGAACGAAAGGAAAGAAGAGCGCGGACAGACAAACAGCACTTAGAAGAAGCAGAAGAGTTAGTTCATAATTTTATGTGGTGCGAAATAGAAGTTGTGCAGCCTATATGCAATAGAATACAG
Organism: Stomoxys calcitrans; assembly: GCF_963082655.1. Taxonomy (NCBI): domain Eukaryota; kingdom Metazoa; phylum Arthropoda; class Insecta; order Diptera; family Muscidae; genus Stomoxys; species Stomoxys calcitrans. The sequence continues at coordinate 150,973,795 of NC_081553.1, read as the reverse complement.
TCTGTATTTGAAGTACTTATGTGAACGGGAAAGAGAAGGAATGAAAAACAGAAAATTTTAAATAATTTAAAGGAGAAAAGTTTAATTTATTGCAGTCTGAATAAAGAAATTGTGAAATGATTAACAAGCGAAATTAAAGATTTGTGAATAATTGAAAAAAAGACGAAAGAAGTCTGTGTAAGCCCGACAGAAAAGTAGAAGAAGATAGAAAACGAAACCGAAAAAAATTTTTAAAGTTTTGGAAATCGATTATAATCGCCCTATCGAAAGGTAAAATCAAGTACTTTTCAATTAAAATTAAACTAGCATTCAAGAACGAAACAAACAAGGTTAAAATTATTGCACGAACGTTTTCGATATTGCACTTCCCTCATATCACAGCGTTGTTTGGTTGCAATTGCACAGTTCCCTATTATTTATAAGGTGGTTTATTCTTGGCACCTTTGTGATTTTGGGAGAAAGAGAAGTATTGCACTAGAACTGGGCCTTTTCAAATTCACAGCACTGTTACAAGTCATTGCCTCAACCTGTTATTATTGCACTCATTTTGTTTTCTCCACTATTCGTTTATTTTTGCACTCCCTTTCGTTGTCCATGTAAATTATCTGTACAGATCACTAGCCAGTCCATAAAACATCGAACAAAAGGAGGGAAACACAAACATACCTACGGAGACCTGTCACTTCAAAAATATAACGAAGGCGAAATCAAGACAGAGCACATACCGATTAAAAGACAAGAAAAAAAGGGAAGAAGATAACATTTTGAGATAATACACTTTTCCACAGTTCTATTTCCACATCATTTAAAATCAATCAGAAAGGATAAAAGTTGAAACAATTATTATGTTCATTACAAGTGAACATTATTGCACAATGTCATGAAAAATATTGCACTTTTCCCGAATTTCCTTATATAATTTGTATAATATTGCACTGTGTACAGAGAAATTATTTATTGCACATTAAAAGCCTTAAAGACCGTAAAGAATATTGCACACACAGACACAGATGTATTGCACTTATTTCAGCTAAAAATTACTGCCCATAATTCTAATTAATTAAATATCGAGCTTATTGCACGGATTGATAATATCGTACGATATTAAAATATCGCATTATTGCACTAAATTGAAAAAATTGTACTACGTTCTAAACATATTGCACAAATTTTTTAACACGAACACACCGGTTATTGCGTTGGTTGGACCTGCAGTCCAGAAAGAAGAATAATTGCACATATCCCAACAACAATTTGAAGATTAGTGCCAACTTCCCACCTGTTGGGTTTTTTATGAAATGTTACAACGGCTTTCGTATTATATTACCAATCACAGACTTACTTAAATAGTAGAATCACCACTGTGCTTATTATTATAGCAGCGCCTTTGTAGCAATAGACAATCATAATTACCGAATTCCAATTATATTGCAATTATATTAACTAAGGCACAGTAGCCTTGTGGCCTTGTTATTGCACTGCTCCCGGCTTTTTTTTTGATAAATTTCTTGTTGCACGTTTTATATTTATATATTTGAAAATTTGCCCATCTATTAAGCATAGACAAAGAAAAGAAGAATAAACCAAGCCTTGGTTGTCCGGAATAAGAATAACGAAAACAAAACAAAAACACACTTACGTACATACGTACATACGCACATACGTACAGACAAGGGAGGCCATCAACCAACTCTGGTTTTCATTGATTTGGTTACGTATGACAGAACGCATGGTACAGTAAGATAGGGTAAAGGGAGAAAATACTGCACTAATCTTCAAACTAACATAGATATGTATATGCACTGGAAAATCTAATGAATTTATATAATAAATATTTGGTTTATTGCATCGATTGATGAACATTGCACTTGCCACAAGTCGTAACACTATTACATTTAAATTGCACTTGCCCCTGACGTTTTTAATTGCACGAGTCCCAGGTTGTCATAGTATGAAAAAAGAAATTTTTAAATACTTAAAGCCATTTGATCGTACTGTTTATTGATTTGAGTCCACTTTTGAGCTTCGAATTATCGGAAGGACTCTGCCACAGAGACTAAATTTGCGTAACACACCATACATTATTACAGTTGGTTGGAAGTATTGCACCTGTTTAAATCACGGCACGGCAGTCACATTAGCTTATTGGTGGCACATTTACATCGTTTTGTTCACAGTTCAGGCTGTATAAGGTGTTTGATTATCGTCCGCTAACTATTGAAAAGAATAGGCACAAAGACGAACAAAGACGAATCAGGACAAAATACACATATGTACATACGTACATAGCAGGCATAGCATACACATATGTATATACGTAGATGCACTTCCTCGTTGTTTTGCTTATTACATTGGGTCATTGACTAGATGAAGAATCATCCACCAAGCATTCAGTGGTGCCAGATGAATTGATTTTTAAATATTTCTGGGATTGTGGTTTTATTTCCATTCGTTTACACACAACTGGTATTTAAGGGACAAGACTGTTTACGTGCTTGTTTCCCATTGTTGCTTATAAATTGTACAAGTCCCAATTTGTATTTACGTAACGAAAAAGACGAAATTTTCAAAACACTGTCGTCGTATTCATTCAGTCGTTTAAAGCCACTGGGTTGTGTAGAATATATTGCACTTGTTTTCATGTCAGAAACTGCTAAAACTAAACCTACCTAATATCACATTAACGTTCCATTGCTATTGCATGTAATTAAAAGTAATTGCACTTGCTCCATATTGCAACGTCACAAATCTCAGTAAAATTATTATTTGAACATTGCTATAATTCATTTTTATACCCTCCACCATAAGATGGGGGGTATACTAATTTCGTCATTCTGTTTGTAACTACTCGAAATATTCGTCTGAGACCCCATAAAGTATATATATTCTTGATCGTCGTGACATTTTATGTCGATCTAGCCATGTCCGTCCGTCTGTCCGTCCGTCCGTCCGTCCGTCCGTCCGTCCGTCCGTCCGTCTGTCTGTCGAAAGCACGCTAACTTCCGAAGGAGTAAAGCTAGCCGCTTGAAATTTTGCACAAATACTTCTTATTAGTGTAGGTCGGTTGGTATTGTAAATGGGCCATATCGGTCCATGTTTTGATATAGCTGCCATATAAACCGATCTTGGATCTTGACTTCTTGAGCCTCTAGAGTGCGCAATTCTTATCCGATTGGGATGAAATTTTGCACGACGTGTTTTGTTGTTATATTCAACAACTGTGCCAAGTATGGTTCAAATCGGTCCATAACCTGATATAGCTGCCATATAAACCGATCTTGGGTCTTGACTTCCTGAGCCTCTAGAGTGCGCAATTCTTATCCGATTGGAATGAAATTTGGCACGATGTGTTTTGTTATGATATCCAACAACTGTGCCAAGTATGGTTCACATCGGTCCATAACCTGATATACCTGCCATATAAACCGATCTTGGGTCTTGACTTCTTGAGCCTCTAGAGTGCGCAATTCTTATCCGATTTGAATGAAATTTTGCACGACGTGTTTTGCTGCGATATCCAATAACTGTGCTAAGTATGGTTTACATCGGTCCATAGCCTGATATAGCTTCAATATAAACCGATCTTGGGTCTTGACTTCTTGAGCCTCTAGAGTGCGCAATTCTTATCCGATTGGAATGAAATTTTGCACTACGTGTTTTGTTATGATATCCAATAACTGTGCCAAGTGTGGTTCAAATCGGTCTATAACCTGATATAGCTGGCATATAAACCGATATTGGGTCCTGACTTCTTGAGCCTCTAGAGGGCGCAATTCTCATCCGACTAGACTGAAATTTTGCACATAGTGTTTTAGTATCACTTCTAACAACTGTGCTAAGTATGGTTTAATTCAAGCCATTACCTGGTATAGCTGTCATATAAACCGATCTTGGGTCTTGACTTCTTGAGGCTCTAGAATGCGCAATTCTTATCCGATTAAAATGAAATTTTGCACCACGTGTTTTGTTATGATATCCAACAACTGTGCCAAGTATGAGTCAAATCGGTCCATAACCTGATGTAGCTGCCATATAAACCGATCTTGGGTCTTGACTTCTTGGGCCTCTAGGTCTAACCCGGATCATATCTTGAGCTCTAATAGCAGATTTTTCTTTCTTTCTTTTCTTATATAATTTTTTGCCTAAGAAGAGATGCCGGGAAAAGAACTGACAAATGCGCTCCATGGTGGAGGGTATATAAGATTCGGCCCGGCCGAACTTAGCACGCTTTTACTTGTTTAATACTACGCTGTTCTCTCACACTCATTAATATTGCACCCAGTTTATTGTGTTTGATCATTCGCTATTCTTATTGCGAATGGATAGGAGGAAGTTCAAGACAAGATAAGAAAACTTACGCATGTACATGCGTACAGGTCAAGCATATAATTCGTAAACACTTTTCCTCTTCGTTTTGTCTATGTTCTACTGCCTTGGGGTCATTGACTAGATAAAAGACTCAATCACATATATAGTGTTGCCGGATTTGGGGATTTTTGATTAGTTGCGGGATTGTGACTTTCAGTGCATATTGCCGAAACGCGACACCCTATTTCACTTATCTCTGCTACACCCCAGACACATTGAATTCTTACAACATTTCTGGTGTGAACTAGTTTTGCAGGTTGGATTTGTTGAATACGTTGAACTTTTTTTTTAAGGGCTTGTGTTCTTGTGAGAGAATTCACACGAATTACATTGCCGAAACCGCAATTTGGGTTTGTTAGTCAAGCTCTTTTGAATTCGAATGCCTTTCGACAGTATATCGCTTTTTACCGCTATGGTTATGCTCATCTCGTACGTTTAAATCTCCCGCTTACGATCTAAAGGATTATTTGGATTTTCCTGAAATCTCGAGTTTATTATTAAGTCTAAGAGGGCAGCTCCTTTTAGACGACCGCGTAGTTCTGAATTAGAAGGCTATATTTCGGCATTGATTGCATACCCCGCTACCTTACTAAATCAGAATTTTGTTGATTCTCTCAGACGCTGAAGCAACGATTTGGTTGTTTATTGTAGCTTACGCTTGCATTTACTCGAACCTCAAATCCAAATCGTTTCTCTCTCTCTCTCTGTTTCTCTACAAAGAGAGTTCAACCGAAACAATACCAAATAATTTTTAGACTTACTGAGAACATAGCCAACTCTGCGCTTCTCTCCCTTTCGATCCAGTTTTCTTCTCTCGCTCTATTGTACGGGACCGATTTAAGATGAGCTTGGAAAACGCAGCCTCAGATTTAGCATCCCTACCTTCGGGATCTAATAATCTTACAAGCTCGTCTTCCTCAGTGAGAAATTCACCAAGTCAGGACAAGTTTCTCTTTGACTGTGACCATTTGATCAACTTTTGCACTCAGTTTGAACAGAGTGATATTCAAGATCAAACGGATTCGGTATTGGAGGTGAAGTTGGAGGACTTGGAGAATAGGTGGCAACGGCTTCAAGCTACCTATGAAGGTCTCATGCTAGCTCCAAGTAACACCAATACCAAGGACTTTAGGGCGAACGCGAGGATAAATTTCAACGCCAGCTCCGAAGCTTATTACACAGCTAGATCGCAGATTCTCGACATTCTGAGAATCTCGGGGGGAAATGCTCGCCAAAACGCGAGGCACAGCCTTATTCCGGCTTATATTCCCCAACCCTCGGCTAACCATCCTTCTCAAGAGATTGGTAGTGGCTACATCAAGGTCCCTCCCTGTGATACTGAGGTATTTAAAGGAGGCTACGAGGAATGGCCGTCATTCCGTGACATGTTCACGGCGGTTTACGCAAACCATCCGAAATTGACTCGAGCTCAAAAGTTATATCATCTGCGAAATAAGACTAGGGGGGCAGCCGGCGCCATAGTCAAAAGATACACTCTCTGTGATGAGAATTTTGAGCTCGCTTGGAGTGCCCTCAAGGCTCGGTATGAAAATAAGCGAGTCTTAGTAGATAATCAGTTGAAAATCCTCTTCAACAACCCAACGGCCTCTGTGGAGAATAGTGAAGCAATTCACAGGATTCAATCCACAGTTAACGATTGTCTCTGCACTCTAAGAACTCTTGACGTCAATGTGGAAAGCTGGGATCCAATCTTGTTATACTTGGTATCAACCAAGTTGCCAGATGAGACACTGGCTCTCTGGGAACAATCACTCACATCTCACCGTGAACTTCCCACTTGGAACCAGCTAGACGAGTTTCTCATTAGCCGATACGAGATCGTAGAACGTCTCTCAAGCATGAAGGCCACAAAAACTAGAAGTTCGCTCCCATCTCAAAACAGTGGTAAGATCCAAACTTATCACTCGCAAGAAAAGCTCAGTTCTTCTTGCCCCCTATGCAGTTCCGATCACTCGATAAGAAGTTGTGGCCAGTTTCGCAAATATACTGCACAGCAACGCATAGATTTTGCGTTTAAACACAAATTATGCATTAATTGCTTATCCTCGTCTCATCTCAAGACAAATTGCAAAAGTACAAACACTTGCATCGTTTGTCACAAGCCACATCATACCCTTCTTCACCTTAAAGGTAAACCTGAGGGAAAATCTGAGGATCAAGTACCTCATACCAGTCATAACGACAACAAAGTTCCGATCCAATCATCTGATCCAAGCCCAAAGGCTTCATCTCATATTGAAGCGCCCTCAACTTCAGGGGCAAGACGCCCCTCTCATGTTCAGGCCAATTTCTCGGCCAACAATGAAATGATTTTGCTACGAACAGCTCTGGTTCGCATTGAACATCATGGGGAGCTGTTTACTCTAAGAGCCCTCATTGATCCTGGTTCTCAACGAACATTCATTACTCAAAGAATGCAGAAGCGCTTGCAACTTCCCACTACTAAAGCGCACTTTGAGATTTTTGGAATTGGCGAACAAACTCAAACGTCGGAAAAGGAATGCCAACTCGTCATTGTTGCCGAGAAGTACGATGTCCGCTTTACTGTCTCGGCAATAGTTTTGCCTAAAGTGACAAAATGGCTCCCTTCAGTCTCATTCGAGATTTCAAATCCCTCAGACTTGGAGGAGCTTGACTTAGCCGATCCAAACTTTAATAAATCCGCTCAAATTGACCTAATTTTAGGCAATGATTCTGAACGATTCATAAATATTGATGGAATCAGGAAGAATATATGTGGTGATACCTCAGCATACAATACAGTTTTTGGCTGGGTATTGAGCGGTCCAATGCAAACTGACAGAATTTTCTCATTTTCCACGAACGTGGTTGAATCCGAGGATGTAAAAATAAGCGAACTTCTGAGAAAATTCTGGGAGCAAGAAGAGATACCCATGGCTTCCCCTCTGTGTGAGGAAGATCAGTTTTGCGAGGAGTTCTACTCGAAAACTACCTCCAGATCCCCGGATGGTAGATACGTCGTGAGACTGCCTTTCAAAGCAGAATTCTCCGACTCCCTATCTCTTGGCTCATCTCGTTTTCTCGCTCTGGCTCAATATAATCGAATGGAGTCAAAGCTCTCCGATGATCCCGAGCTAAATACCGAATATAATTCAGTTTTGAATGAGTACATCTCTCTCGATCATGCTGAAGAGACCTCATCCCAAGAAATAAACTCCGGTGGAAAATACAATTCGTTCTATCTCCCCCACCATGCAGTCGTCCGTCCAGAGCATAAGTCCACTAAAGTCAGAATCGTCTTTAACGCGTCTCGTAAGAGCAAATCGGGCCAGTCTTTAAATGATGTGCTCCATACTGGGCCTACGCTCCAGACTGATTTGACATCAGTACTTCTCAATTGGCGAAAGTATAGATATGTTTTCTGCGGGGACATTCAAAAGATGTATAGGCAGATATGGCTACACCCTATCGACAGAGCTTATCAGCGTATACTTTTCCGGCCAGATCCCAAGGGACCGGTAAAAGATTTTGAGTTAAAAACGGTTACCTTTGGCCTGAACTGTGCGCCGTTTTTAGCAATTCGCACGCTCCTACAACTCGCCTCGGATTCTGAAAGTGAATTTCCCGATGTTGCAGAAACATTGAGAAAAGAGACATATGTCGACGAAATTTTGTCCGGAGGCTTCTCTATAGAGGACACTATTCGAGCACAAGAGAACTTAAGCTCAGTCCTTAAGCATGCAGGGTTTCCTCTTGTCAAAATGACTGCAAACAACCCCAAATTGCTTGCTCATCTCCCACAAGAGAGTCTATATGACTCCGAGTTCTTGCGCTTTAACGAGTCGAGCACTACCAAGACACTTGGCATCAAATGGAATGCGCTAACTGATTTCTTCAGTTACACTCTCGGCGCCATTCCGACGGACCAACCCATTAGTAAACGCAAGGTACTTTCAGCCGTTGCTCAATTATTTGATCCTGCAGGTTGGGTTGCTCCTGTAGTAATTAGATCGAAGATATTGATGCAACAACTTTGGCTCGAAGGTCTTGATTGGGATGATGAACTCAGCCCAGAGACTTTGCTGAAGTGGAACGCTCTGGTATCCGATTTGAAGCACATCGGGTCAATTTCTATTCCTAGATGGCTGCAGTACCATCCCTCCGATATAGTTGAAATACACGGATTCTCTGACGCGTCTCAAGCGGCAATGTGTGCATGCGTTTATATCCGGTGCCAGACTCTGAAATATGTTGTCTTCTCTAACTTGCTCGTTGCGAAAAGCAAGGTAGCACCACTAAAACCCGTCTGCCTGCCTCGATTGGAGCTCAATGGGGCATTTCTGCTCGCTAAGCTCGTCAACTTCGTACTATGTACTTTTGATTTGAATATCAGTGGCATAACTCTTTGGACGGACTCTTCAATAGTACTTGGTTGGTTGACAAAGCCACCATGGACCTGGGAGACATACGTGGCAAATCGAACGTCGAAGATACACGATCTCTTACCCGGGGGGACATGGCGACATGTCCCTACTCACGACAATCCAGCTGACCTCGGAACGAGAGGCTGCAGGCCACAGGATCTCATCGGCAATTCGTTGTGGTTTAATGGCCCGACTTGGCTAACGAACCCACCATCAGAATGGCCCAACCGAAATCCGTTGGTCTCTCCGGAAATAGGGAGGCGGCAGAATATTCAGGTCATGCATGGAACTATCGAGGACTCTGACATCTTGATAAGGTTTTCTTCCTATACCCGTGCCTTGAGAGTGATCTCTTTTGTATTTCGTTTTTACCATAACTGCCTGAGTAGATATAGGGGTACCGCGAGGAATTCCTCCCCCATCCTCACCCAAGATGAAGTGACTTTCACGAAAAATCGTCTCATAATGCTGGCTCAAATTAGATGGTACCCAGAGGAGTACAAGACTGTAAGTAGATCCGAGGAATTGTCTTGCAAAAGTTCACTGCAATGCTTGAACATATTTCTGGACCGTAACAAAGTCCTACGGGTGAATGGTCGGCTGGCCGCCTCTTCCCTACCGTATAACGAGAAATTCCCAGTTATACTTCCTGGTAACTCTCGTCTCTGTCAGTTGTATTTGCTCCACTTGCACACGTTCCTGGCCCATGGAGAATGTATTTTAATGTGTCGTATGGTCCAGACAGAATTTTACATTTCTCGTCTAAAACCAAGGGTGAAAAGTATCATCCATAAATGCAAGACATGCATAATTTTCAAGAAAAGATCTTGCGCCCAGATAATGGCACCGCTCCCTCAAGATAGATGTACGATAACTCCGGCATTTCACGTCACGGGCATAGACTTTGCAGGGCCTTTTGACATTAAGAGTTCGCCACTACGCCGTTCCCCTCTCTTAAAGGGTTATGTCAGCATCTTTGTATGCTTCGCCACGAAAGCCGTACATCTGGAACCATGCTCGGAACTTTCCACGGCGGCATTTGAGGCCGCTTTTGCTCGTTTTCTTGGGAGACGAGGCCTACCTCGGAAGGTAGTTTCGGATAATGGTAGGAATTTCGTTGGTGCCAGTCGCAAGCTTCTACGGGAATTCAGGAGTTTTATCCAAGTAGTAGCAAGCGATATATCTGAGAAATACTCGACACAGGGGTTTGAATGGCAATTTATACCGCCCCATGCTCCACATATGGGTGGACTTTGGGAGGCAGCCGTTAAGAGCTTCAAACACCATTTTAAACGAGTGGCTGGAGCTCACTTGTTCACCTTCGAACAGTTTGCTACCGTTCTTGCGCGGATCGAAGGAGTCTTGAACTCACGTCCAATTTCCGCCGTCTCTGAGGACCCGAACGACCTCACAGCTTTGACTCCCGGGCACTTTTTGAAGGGTTCGCCAATCATGTCATTTCCGGAGCCGAATGCGCAAGACATATCCCTGATAAATAGATGGCTAAGGCTGAAGGCGATACATCACCAGTTCGCTACACAATGGAAGGAAGATTACCTCAAGGCTCTTCAAAAACGATATAAGTGGAAGAACACTTCTCCTAATGTAAAGATCGGTGATCTTGTAGTCGTAATTGACGATTTGCTGCCCCCTAGCGACTGGCGATTGGGGAGAGTAGTTAAGACTCACGCTGGGTCCGATAGCAATACAAGAGTTGCGGAGGTGAGGATTGCCTCCGGTATCATTACTCGACCGATTGTGAAATTATGTCTCCTTCCCTTTCTGGACCAACCCCAGTAGTATATCGCTGAGATGTATTGGTATCTGGATGATCAAACCCAACTTTTACTCTAACTAATACAGAATCTTTTCTCATCTCATTTTAATTTGCCACTTCAACCTTTCAAATGCAATTCGCTAACCTCTCACCATTTTCAGATAAAACATGCCTGGTCAAGATATGTACAAATGCCATCTATGTAAGAAAAGGCACGCTCTTAGATATTGCCCAAAATTTGTCAAGATGACCGTAGAGGAAAGACGAGCGGCCGTTCGACAACACAACTATTGTCGCAGTTGCTTAGCGCGAAGCCACACCATCGAAGAATGTGAATCTTCTGGAACATGTCGAAAGTGTGGATTTCAGCACCACACTATGTTGCACCCACGAAAATTCACCGTGCAACAAACGAAATCCAACACTTCGACCAGATCCATCCAGTCTCGCCTCCAAAAGCAACAGCCTGCAAGATCCATCGCTTCCACCAAGCCACCAAAAAGGTCAGCAAAGTCCCACTCTACCGCCATTCACAAATCATCTCGACATCAGCAACTCACACGCCGTACCAAACAGCAACGCACGCATCAACGCAAGAAGCCTCAGAAGACAAAAAGAAACCACCAAAAGCCTGGTAAGAGGCAACAACAGCAACTTACAAAGAAGCAATCCTTAACCCCTCAACCAAATGTCTTAATCCTCTCGGAAGCTATAAAGTCCTTAGCGACCGTATTGTGCGCTACACCATCAAACTTTGCGTAAACGCAAGGCCGGCGCCATGGACAAATTTGCATTTGTCCTTAACTTAAGCTTTAAATATTTTTGAATTTATTACCCTGAATTATAGAGTGTTATTGTGAATTATCTATAACATAAGATTTGAATTGCCATTTAGTTCTAAGTTCGCTATTGAAATGTAATAGAATCTAAGTTATTGTGAATTAATTGTTTTTAAGAGTTTAGTACAAAAGGTTAGCTGTTAACTTTTTATGCCCACTCACTTCACTTACTCTACAACCGCAGTCAAGGTGAGCAACACAAGCTATCTCTCCTCTTTTTCCACAATAAACTCTAACACCATATACTCGTCATAAACCGAAATCTAACCATCTTTTTATTTCACACTTTTAATTTTTGGGCTACCTCAACCTTTCACTTTACTTATTATTCCTCTGTGTACGAGGAATAATAAGTAGTAAACCCGCTTACATACAGTCCACTTGTTTCACAGAGGGAATTCCAATAGTGACGTCACAAGGCCAAAGATCGACACACCGCAGCTAATCCGCTCATTCTATTCACCCCCGCTACGTACACATAGGAAAACCCCCCAATTTTGTGCACTATATATAGGGAACTGTGGGTGGTAGGTAGACAAAACAAGGATGGAATTGTAGATATTATTATTGGCTTTCAACCGAATCAATCCGATTGCGAATCGGTTAAGTCGTTTCCGAGAAACACGCACATTACACACTTATCCGCACCAGTCACTTCCAGAATGACCCAACATAAAATTCTTCTATATCTAGGAAACTGTGGGTGTTAGGTAGACAAAACAAGTATGGAATTGGAGATATTATAATTGGCTTTCAAACGAATCAATCCGATTGCATTTCGGTTAAGTCGTTTACGAGAAAAACGAAAATTACCTATTTCATCTGCACCAAACACTTCCAGATTGACCCAACCTAAAATTATTCTATATCTAGGAAACTGTGAGTGCTAGGTAGACAAAACGAGTATGGGATTGTAGATATTATTATTGGCTTTCATACGAATCAATACGATTGTGAATCGGTTAAGTCGTTTCCGAGATAAAACGAAAATTACATATTCCATCCGCACAAGTCACTTCCAGAATGACCCAACCTAAAAATAACCTACATCTCGGAAACGGTAAGTGCTAGGTAGACAAAACGAGTATGGGATTGTCGATATTATTATTGGCTTTCAAGCGAATTAACCCGATTGCGTATCGGTTAAGTCGTTTGCGAAAAAACGAAAATTACCTATTTCATCTGCACCAAACACTACCAGAATGACCCAACCTAAAAATAATCTATATCTCAGAAACGGTGAGTGCTATACAAAACGAGTATGGGATTGCAGATATTATTATTCGATTTCAAACGAATCAATCCGATTGCGAATAGGTTAAGTCGTTTCCGAGAAAAACGAAAATTACATATTCCATCCGCACAAATCACTTCCAGAATGACCCAACCTAAAAATAATCTATATCTCGGAAACGGTGAGTGCTAGGTAGACAAAACCAATATGGAATTGTAAATAATATTATTGGCTTTCAAACGAATCAATCCGATTGCAAATCGGTTAAGTCGTTTCCGAGAAAAACAAAAATTACCTATTTCCTCTGCACCAGTCACTTCCAGAATGACCAAACATAAAATTGTTCTATATCTCGGAAACGGTGAGTGCTAGGTGAACAAAGCGAGTATGGGATTGTAGACATTATTATTGGCTTTTAAACGAATTAATCCGATTGCGAATCGGTTAAATCGTTCCGAGAAAGACGAAAATTACAAATTCCACCCGCATAAGTCACTTCCAGAATGACCCAACATTAAATTATTCTATATCTCGGAAACCGTGAGCGCTATGTAGACAAAACCAGTCTGGTATTTTAGATATTATTATTGGCTTTCAAACGAATCAATCTGATTGCGAATCGGTTAAGTCGTTTCCGAGAAAAACGAAAATTACCTATATCCTCTGCACCAGTCACTTCCAGAATGACCCAACATAAAATTATTCTATATCTCAGAAACGGTGAGTGCTAGGTGGACAAAGCGAGTATGGGATTGTAGACATTATTATTGGCTTTCAAACGAATCAATCCGATTGCGAATCGGTTAAGTCGTTTTCGAGAAAATGAAAATTACATATTTCATCTGCACCAGTCACTTCCAGAATGACACAACAAAAAATTATTCTATATCTCGGAAACTGTGAGTGCTATGTAGACAAAACGAGTATGGGACTGTAGACATTATTATTGGCTTTCAACCGAAACAATCTGATTGCGAATCGGTTAAGTAGTTTCCGAGAAAAACGAAAATTACATATTCCATCCGCACAAGTCAGTTCCAGAATGACCCAACCCAAAAATAATCTATATCTCAGAAACGGCGAGTGGTAGGTAGATAAAACCAGTATGGAATTGTAGATATTATTATTGGCTTTCAAACGAATCAATCCGATTGCAAATTGGTTAAGTCGTTTCCGAGAAAAACGAAAATTACATATTCCATCCGCACAAGTCACTTCAAGAATGACCCAACCTAAAAATTTTCTATATCTCGGAAACTGTGAGTGCTATGCAGACAAAACCAGTATGGAATTGTATATTTTATTATTGGCTTTCAAACGAATCAATCCGATTGCAAATCGCTTAAGTCGTTTCCGAGAAAAATGAAAATTACCTATTCCCTCTGCACCAGTCACTTCCAGAATGACCCAACATAAAATTGTTTTATATCTCGGAAACGGTGAGTGCTAGGTGGACAAAGCGAGTATGGGATTGTAGACATTATTATTGGCTTTCAAACGAATTAATCCGATTGCGAATCGGTTAAATCGTTTCCGAGAAAGACGAAAATTACAAATTCCACCCGCATAAGTCACTTCCAGAATGACGCAACATAAAATTATTCTATATCTCCGAAACGTTGAGTGCTATGTAGTCAAAACCAGTATGGAATTTCAAACGAATCAATCCGATTGCGAATCGGTTAAGTCGTTTCCGAGAAAACGAAAATTACCTATTTCCTCTGCACCAGTCACTTCCAGAATGACCCAACATAAAATTATACTATACATCGGAAACAGTTAGTGCTAGGTAGAAAGAACGAGTATGGGATTGGAGATATTATTATTGGCTTTCAAACAAATCAATCCGGTTGCGAATCGGTTAAGTCGTTTACGAGAAAAACGAAAATTACCTATTTCATCTGCACCAAACACTTCCAGAATGACCCAACCTAAAATTATCCTATATCTCGGAAACTATGAGTGCTAGGTAGACAAAACGAAAATGGGATTGTAGATACTATTATTGGCTTTCAAGAATCAATACGATTGCAAATAGGTTAAGTCGTTTCAGATAAAAACGAAAATTACATATTATATCCGCACAAGTCACTTCCAGAATGACCCAACCTAAAAATAACCTACCTCTCGGAAACGGTGAGTGCTAGGTAGACAAAACGAGTATGGGATTGTCGATATTATTATTGGCTTTCAAGCGAATCAACCCGATTGCGTATCGGTTAAGTCGTTTACGAGAAAAACGAAAATTACCTATTTCATCTGCACCAAACACTACCAGAATGACCCAACCTAAAAATAATCTATATCTCGGAAACGGTGAGTGCTAGGTAGACAAAACGAGTATGGGATTGTAGACATTATTTTTGGCTTTCAAGCGAATCAACCCGATTGCGTATCGGTTAAGTCGTTTACGAGAAAAACGAATATTACCTATTTCATCTGCACCAAACACTTCCAGAATGACCCAACCTAAAATTATCCTATATCTCGGAAACGGTGAGTGCTAGGTAGACAAAACGAGTATGGGATTGTCGATATTATTATTCGATTTCAAACTAATCAATCCGATTGCGAATAGGTTAAGTCGTTTCCGAGAAAAACGAAAATTACATATTCCATCAGCACAAGTAACTTCCAGAATGACCCAACCTAAAAATAACCTATATCTCGGAAACGGTGAGTGCTAGGTAAACAAAACCAGTATGGAATTGTAAATAATATTATTGGCTTTCAAATGAATCAATCCGATTGCAAATCGGTTAAGTCGTTTCCGAGAAAAACGAAAATTACATATTCCATCCGCACAAGTCACTTGCAGAATGACCCAACCTAAAATTATTCTCTATCTCGGAAACTGTGAGTGCTATGTAGACAAAACCAGTATGGAATTGTAGATTTTATTATTGGCTTTCAAACGAATCAATCCGATTGCAAATCGGTTAAGTCGTTTCCGAGAAAAACAAAAATTATATATTCCATCCGCACAAGTCACTTCCAGAATGGTCCAACATAAAATTATTCTATATCTCGGAAACTGTGAGCGGTATGTAGACAAAACCAGTATGGAATTGTAGATATTTTTATTGGCTTTCAAACGAATCAATCCGATTGCGAATTGGTTAAGTCGTTTCCGAGAAAAACGAAAATTACCTATTTCCTCTGCACCAGTCACTTCCAGAATGACCCAACATAAAATTATTCTATATCTCAGAAACGGTGAGTGCTAGGTGGACAAAGCGAGTATGGGATTGTAGACATTATTATTGGCTTTCAACCGAAACAATCTGATTGCGAATCGGTTAAGTCGTTTCCGAGAAAAACGAAAATTACATATTCCATCCGCACAAGTCACTTCCAAAATGACCCAACCCAAAAATAATCTATATCTCGGAAACGGCGAGTGGTAGGTAGACAAAACCAGTATGGAATTGTAGATATTATTATTGGCTTTCAAACGAATCAATCCGATTGCGAATCGGTTAAGTCGTTTCCGAGAAAAACGAAAATTACCTATTTCCTCTGAACCAGTCACTTCCAGAATGACCCAACATAAAATTATTCTATATCTCAGAAACGGTGAGTGCTAGGTGGACAAAGCGAGTATGGGATTGTAGACATTATTATTGGCTTTCAAACGAATCAATCCGATTGCGAATCGGTTAAGTCGTTTTCGAGAAAAACGAAAATTATATATTTCATCCGCACAAGTCACTTCCAGAATGACCCAACATAAAATTGTTCTATATCTCGGAAACGGTGAGTGCTATCTGGACAAAGCGAGTATGGGATAGTAGATATTATTATTGGCTTTCAAACGAATTATTCCGATTGCGAATCGGTTAAATCGTTTCCGAGAAAGACGAAAATTACAAATTCCACCCGCATAAGTCACTTCCAGAATGACCCAACATAAAATTATTCTATATCTCGGAAACGTTGAGTGCTATGTAGACAAAACCAGTATGGAATTTCAAACGAATCAATCCGATTGCGAATCGGTTAAGTCGTTTCCGAGAAAATCAAAAATTACCTATTTCCTCTGCACCAGTCACTTCCAGAATGACCCAACATAAAATTATACTATATATCGGAAACAGTTAGTGCTAGGTAGAAAAAACGAAAATGGGATTGGAGATATTATTATTGGCTTTCAAACAAATCAATCCGGTTGCGAATCGGTTAAGTCGTTTACGAGAAAAACGAAAATTACCTATTTCATCTGCACCAAACACTTCCAGAATGACCCAACCTAAAATTATTCTATATCTCGGAAACTGTAAGTGCTAGGTAGACAAAACGAGTATGGGATTGTAGATATTATAATTGGCTTTCAAACGAATCAATCCGATTGCAAATAGGTTAAGTCGTTTCAGATAAAAACGTAAATTACATATTCCATCCGCACAAGTCACTTCCAGAATGACCCAACCTAAAAATAATCTACATCTCGGAAACTGTGAGCGCTATGTAGAAAAAAAACCAGTATGGTATTGTAGATATTATTTTTGGCTTTCAAACGAATCAATCCGATTGCGAATCGGTTAAGTCGTTTCCGTGAAAAACGAAAATTACCTATTTCCACTGCACCAGTCACTTCCAGAATGACCCAACATAAAATTATTCTATATCTCAGAAACGGTGAGTGCTAGGTGGACAAAGCGAGTATGGGATTGTAGACATTATTATTGGCTTTCAAACGAATCAATCCGATTGCGAATCGGTTAAGTCGTTTTCGAGAAAAATGAAAATTACATATTTCATCTGCACCAGTCACTTCCAGAATGACGCAACAAAAAATGTGAGTGCTATGTAGACAAAACGAGTATGGGACTGTAGACATTATTATCGGCTTTCAACCGAAACAATCTGAATGCGAATCGGTTAAGTCGTTTCCGAGAAAAACGAAAATTACATATTCCATCCGCACAAGTCACTTCCAGAATGACCCAACCCAAAAATAATCTATATCTCGGAAACGGCGAGTGGTAGGTAGACAAAACCAGTATGGAATTGTAGATATTATTATTGGCTTTCAAACGAATCAATCCGATTGCAAATTGGTTAAGTCGTTTCCGAGAAAACGAAAATTACATATTCCATCCGCACAAGTCACTTCCAGAATGACCCAACCTAAAAATTATCTATATCTCGGAAACTGTGAGTGCTATGCAGACAAAATCAGTATGGAATTGTATATTTTATTATTGGCTTTCAAACGAATCAATCCGATTGCAAATCGGTTAAATCGTTTACGAGAAAAACGAAAATTACCTATTTCCTCTGCACCAGTCACTTCCAGAATGACCAAACATAAAATTGTTCTATATCTCGGAAACGGTGAGTGCTAGGTGAACAAAGCGAGTATGGGATTGTAGACATTATTATTGGCTTTTAAACGAATTAATCCGATTGCGAATCGGTTAAATCGTTCCGAGAAAGACGAAAATTACAAATTCCACCCGCATAAGTCACTTCCAGAATGACCCAACATTAAATTATTCTATATCTCGGAAACGTTGAGTGCTATGTAGACAAAACCAGTATGGAATTTCAAACGAATCAATCCGATTGCGAATCGGTTAAGTCGTTTCCGAGAAAAACAAAAATTACCTATTTCCTCTGCACCAGTCACTTCCAGAATGACCCAACATAAAATTATACTATATATCGGAAACAGTTAGTGCTAGGTAGAAAAAACGAGTATGGGATTGGAGATATTATTATTGGCTTTCAAACAAATCAATCCGTTTGCGAATCGGGTAAGTCGTTTCCGAGAAATACGAAAATTACATATTATATCCGCGCAAGTCACTCCGAGAATGACCAAGCATAAAATAATTCTATATCACGGAATCTATTAGTGCTAGGTACGCCGAATAAGCCTGGCATTGTAGAAATTATTATTTGCTTTCAAACGAATCAATCCAATTGCGAATAGGTTAAGTCGTTTCCGAGAAACACGAAATTTACATATTCCATCCGCACAAGTTACGTCCAGAATGACCCAACATAAAATTATTCTATATCTCGGAAACTGTGAGTGTTAGGTAGACACAACAAGTATGGAATTGTAGATATTATTATTGGTTTTCAAATGAATCAATCTGATTGCGAATCGGTTAAGTCGTTCCGATAAACACGAAAATTACATATTTCATCCGCACAAGTCACTTCCAGAATGACCAAACATAAAATTATTCCAAATTTAGGAAACTGTAAGTTTTAAGTAGACAAAATTTCATTATTTCTCGAAAAGTGTGATTGCTAGGTAGGTAAAATGGGGCTGGCGTTTTAGATATTATTAATGGCTTTCAAACGAATCAATCCGATTGCGAATCCGTTAACTCCTTTCCGGGAAACACGATAATGACATATTCCATCCGCACAAGTCACTTCCAGAATGACCCAACATAAAATTTTTCTATTTCTAGGAAACTGTGAGTGTTAGGTAGACAAAACAGTAATGGAATTGTAGATAGTATTATTGGCTTTCAAATGAATCAATCCGATTGCGAATAGGTTAAGTCGTTTCCGAGAAACACGAAAATTACATGTTCCATCCACACAAGTCACTTCCAGAATGACCCAACATAAAATTGTTCTCTATTTCAGAAACTGTAAGTGTTACGTAGACAAAACAAGTATGGAATTGTAGATATTATAATTGGCTTTCAAACGAACCAAACCGATTGCGAATCGGTTAAGTAGTTTCCGAGAAACACGAAAATTATACATTCCATCCGCACCAGTCACTTCCAGAATGACCCAACCTAAAAATTATCTATATCTCGGAAACTGTGAGTGCTATGCAGACAAAATCAGTATGGAATTGTATATTTTATTATTGGCTTTCAAACGAATCAATCCGATTGCAAATCGGTTAAATCGTTTACGAGAAAAACGAAAATTACCTATTTCCTCTGCACCAGTCACTTCCAGAATGACCAAACATAAAATTGTTCTATATCTCGGAAACGGTGAGTGCTAGGTGAACAAAGCGAGTATGGGATTGTAGACATTATTATTGGCTTTTAAACGAATTAATCCGATTGCGAATCGGTTAAATCGTTCCGAGAAAGACGAAAATTACAAATTCCACCCGCATAAGTCACTTCCAGAATGACCCAACATTAAATTATTCTATATCTCGGAAACGTTGAGTGCTATGTAGACAAAACCAGTATGGAATTTCAAGCGAATCAATCCGATTGCGAATCGGTTAAGTCGTTTCCGAGAAAAACAAAAATTACCTATTTCCTCTGCACCAGTCACTTCCAGAATGACCCAACATAAAATTATACTATATATCGGAAACAGTTAGTGCTAGGTAGAAAAAACGAGTATGGGATTGGAGATATTATTATTGGCTTTCAAACAAATCAATCCGTTTGCGAATCGGGTAAGTCGTTTCCGAGAAAAACGAAATTTACATATTCGACCAAGCATTAAATTATTCTATATCTCCGAAACTATGAGTGCTAGGTAATAAGGCTGGAAATGTAGATATTATTATTGGCTTTCAAACGAATCAATCCGATAGCGAAGCGGTTAAGCCGATTCCGAGAAATACGAAAATTACATATTATATCCGCGCAAGTCACTCCGAGAATGGCCAAGCATACAATAATTCTATATCACGGAAACTATTAGTGCTAGGTACGCCGAATAAGCCTGGCATTGTAGAAATTTTTATTGGCTTTCAAACGAATCAATCCGATTGCGAATAGTTTAAGTCGTTTCCGAGAAACACGAAAATTACATATTCCATCCGCACAAGTTACTTCCAGAATGACCCAACATAAAATTATTCTATATCTCGGAAACTGTGAGTGTTAGGTAGACACAACAAGTATGGAATTGTAGATATTATTATTGGTTTTCAAATGAATCAATCTGATTGCGAATCGGTTAAGTCGTTCCGATAAACACGAAAATTACATATTTCATCCGCACAAGTCACTTCCAGAATGACCAAACATAAAATTATTCCAAATTTAGGAAACTGTAAGTTTTAAGTAGACAAAATTTCATTATTTCTCGAAAAGTGTGATTGCTAGGTAGGTAAAATGGGGCTGGCGTTTTAGATATTATTAATGGCTTTCAAACGAATCAATCCGATTGCGAATCCGTTAACTCCTTTCCGGGAAACACGATAATGACATATTCCATCCGCACAAGTCACTTCCAGAATGACCCAACATAAAATTTTTCTATTTCTAGGAAACTGTGAGTGTTAGGTAGACAAAACAGTAATGGAATTGTAGATAGTATTATTGGCTTTCAAATGAATCAATCCGATTGCGAATAGGTTAAGTCGTTTCCGAGAAACACGAAAATTACATGTTCCATCCACACAAGTCACTTCCAGAATGACCCAACATAAAATTGTTCTCTATTTCAGAAACTGTAAGTGTTACGTAGACAAAACAAGTATGGAATTGTAGATATTATAATTGGCTTTCAAACGAACCAAACCGATTGCGAATCGGTTAAGTAGTTTCCGAGAAACACGAAAATTATACATTCCATCCGCACCAGTCACTTCCAGAATGACCCAACATATAATTATTCTATATCTAGGAATCTGTGGGTGTTAGGTAGACAAAAAAAGGATGGAATTGTAGATATTATAATTGGCTTTCAAACGAATCAATCCGATTGCGAATCAGTTAAGTCGTTTCCGAGAAACACGAAAATTACACATTCTATCCGCACAAGTAACTTTCAGAATGATCCAACAGAAAATTATTCTATATCTCGTAAATTGTGAGTGTTAAGTAGATAAAGCAAGTATGGAATTGGAGATATTACTATTGGCTTTCAAACGAATCAATCCGATTGCGAATCGCTTAGGTCGTTTCCGAGAAACACAAAAATTAAACATTCCATCCGCACAAGTCACTTCCAGAATAACCCAACATAGAATTATTCTATATCTAGGAAACTGTGGGTGTTAGGTTGACAAAACAAGGATCGAATTGTAGATATAATTATTGGCTTTCAAACGAATCTATCCGATTGCGAATCGGTTAAGTCGTTTCCGAGAAACACGAAAATTACACATTCCATCCGCACCAGTCACTTCCAGAATGGCCCAACATAAAATTATTCTATATCTAGGAAACTGTGGGTGTTAGGTAGACAAAACAGGTATGGACTTGGAGATATTATAATTGGCTTTCAAACGAATCAATCCGATTGCGAATCGGTTAAGTCCTATCCGAGAAACGCAAAAATTACACATTCCATCCGCACAAGTCACTTCCAAAATGACCCAACAAAAAATTATTCTATATCTCGTAAATTGTGAGTGTTAGGTAGACAAAATAAGTATGTTATTGGATATATTATTATTGGCTTTCAAACGAATCAATCCGATTGGGAATCGGTTAAGTCGTTTCGGAGAAACACGAAAATTACACATTCCATCCGCACTAGTCACTTCCAGAATGACCCAACATAAAATCATTCCATATTTAGGAAACTGTGAGTGTTAGGTAGACAAAACAAGGATGGAATTGTTGATATTATTATTGGCTTTCAAACGAATCAATCCGATTGCGAATCAGTTAAGTCGTTTCCGAGAAATACGAAAATTACACATTCCATCCGCACAAGTCACTTCCAGAATGACCCAACATAAAATTATTCTATATCTAGGGAACTGTGGGTGGTAGGTAGACAAAACAAGGATGGAATTGTAGATATTATTATTGGCTTTCAACCGAATCAATCCGATTGCGAATCGGTTAAGTCGTTTCCGAGAAAAACGAAAATTACATATTCCATCCGCACAAGTCACTTCCAGAATGACCCAACCTAAAAATTATCTATATCTCGGAAACTGTGAGTGCTATGCAGACAAAATCAGTATGGAATTGTATATTTTATTATTGGCTTTCAAACGAATCAATCCGATTGCAAATCGGTTAAATCGTTTACGAGAAAAACGAAAATTACCTATTTCCTCTGCACCAGTCACTTCCAGAATGACCCAACATAAAATTATTCTATATCTCGGAAACGGTGAGTGCTAGGTGGACAAAGCGAGTATGGGATTGTAGACATTATTATTGTCTTTCAAACGAATTAATCCGATTGCGAATCGGTTAAATCGTTTCCGAGAAAGACGAAAATTACAAATTCCACCCGCATAAGTCACTTCCAGAATGACCCAACATAAAATTATTCTATATCTCGGAAACGTTGAGTGCTATGTAGACAAAACCAGTATGGAATTTCAAACGAATCAATCCGATTGCGAATCGGTTAAGTCGTTTCCGAGAAAAACGAAAATTACCTATTTCCTCTGCACCAGTCACTTCCAGAATGACCCAACATAAAATTATACTATATATCGGAAACAGTTAGTGCTAGGTAGAAAAAACGAGTATGGGATTGGAGATATTATTATTGGCTTTCAAACAAATCAATCCGTTTGCGAATCGGGTAAGTCGTTTCCGAGAAAAACGAAATTTACATATTCGACCAAGCATTAAATTATTCTATATCTCCGAAACTATGAGTGCTAGGTAATAAGGCTGGAAATGTAGATATTATTATTGGCTTTCAAATGAATCAATCCGATAGCGAAGCGGTTAAGCCGATTCCGAGAAATACGAAAATTACATATTATATCCGCGCAAGTCACTCCGAGAATGGCCAAGCATACAATAATTCTATATCACGGAAACTATTAGTGCTAGGTACGCCGAATAAGCCTGGCATTGTAGAAATTATTATTGGCTTTCAAACGAATCAATCCGATTGCGAATAGTTTAAGTCGTTTCCGAGAAACACGAAAATTACATATTCCATCCGCACAAGTTACTTCCAGAATGACCCAACATAAAATTATTCTATATCTCGGAAACTGTGAGTGTTAGGTAGACACAACAAGTATGGAATTGTAGATATTATTATTGGTTTTCAAATGAATCAATCTGATTGCGAATCGGTTAAGTCGTTCCGATAAACACGAAAATTACATATTTCATCCGCACAAGTCACTTCCAGAATGACCAAACATAAAATTATTCCAAATTTAGGAAACTGTAAGTGTTAAGTAGACAAAATTTCACTATTTCTCGAAAAGTGTGAGTGCTAGGTAGGTAAAATGGGGCTGGCGTTTTAGATATTATTAATGGCTTTCAAACGAATCAATCCGATTGCGAATCCGTTAACTCCTTTCCGGGAAACACGATAATGACATATTCCATCCGCACAAGTCACTTCCAGAATGACCCAACATAAAATTTTTCTATTTCTAGGAAACTGTGAGTGTTAGGTAGACAAAACAGTAATGGAATTGTAGATATTATTATTGGCTTTCAAATGAATCAATCCGATTGCGAATAGGTTAAGTCGTTTCCGAGAAACACGAAAATTACATGTTCCATCCACACAAGTCACTTCCAGAATGACCCAACATAAAATTGTTCTCTATTTCAGAAACTGTAAGTGTTACGTAGACAAAACAAGTATGGAATTGTAGATATTATAATTGGCTTTCAAACGAACCAAACCGATTGCGAATCGGTTAAATAGTTTCCGAGAAACACGAAAATTACATATTCCATCCGCACAAGTTACTTCCAGAATGACCCAACATAAAATTATTCTATATCTCGGAAACTGTGAGTGTTAGGTAGACACAACAAGTATGGAATTGTAGATATTATTATTGGTTTTCAAATGAATCAATCTGATTGCGAATCGGTTAAGTCGTTCCGATAAACACGAAAATTACATATTTCATCCGCACAAGTCACTTCCAGAATGACCAAACATAAAATTATTCCAAATTTAGGAAACTGTAAGTGTTAAGTAGACAAAATTTCACTATTTCTCGAAAAGTGTGAGTGCTAGGTAGGTAAAATGGGGCTGGCGTTTTAGATATTATTAATGGCTTTCAAACGAATCAATCCGATTGCGAATCCGTTAACTCCTTTCCGGGAAACACGATAATGACATATTCCATCCGCACAAGTCACTTCCAGAATGACCCAACATAAAATTTTTCTATTTCTAGGAAACTGTGAGTGTTAGGTAGACAAAACAGTAATGGAATTGTAGATATTATTATTGGCTTTCAAATGAATCAATCCGATTGCGAATAGGTTAAGTCGTTTCCGAGAAACACGAAAATTACATGTTCCATCCACACAAGTCACTTCCAGAATGACCCAACATAAAATTGTTCTCTATTTCAGAAACTGTAAGTGTTACGTAGACAAAACAAGTATGGAATTGTAGATATTATAATTGGCTTTCAAACGAACCAAACCGATTGCGAATCGGTTAAATAGTTTCCGAGAAACACGAAAATTATACATTCCATCCGCACCAGTCACTTCCAGAATGACCCAACATATAATTATTCTATATCTAGGAATCTGTGGGTGTTAGGTAGACAAAAAAAAAGGATGGAATTGTAGATGTTATAATTGGCTTTCAAACGAATCAATCCGATTGCGAATCAGTTAAGTCGTTTCCGAGAAACACGAAAATTACACATTCTATCCGCACAAGTAACTTTCAGAATGATCCAACAGAAAATTATTCTATATCTCGTAAATTGTGAGTGTTAAGTAGATAAAGCAAGTATGGAATTGGAGATATTACTATTGGCTTTCAAACGAATCAATCCGATTGCGAATCGCTTAGGTCGTTTCCGAGAAACACAAAAATTAAACATTCCATCCGCACAAGTCACTTCCAGAATAACCCAACATAGAATTATTCTATATCTAGGAAACTGTGGGTGTTAGGTAGACAAAACAAGGATGGAATTGTAGATATAATTATTGGCTTTCAAACGAATCTATCCGATTGCGAATCGGTTAAGTCGTTTCCGAGAAACACGAAAATTACACATTCCATCCATTTTATGTGTTAAGTAGATAAAGCAAGTATGGAATTGGAGATATTATTATTGGCTTTCAAACGAATCAATCCGATTGCGAATCGCTTAAGTCGTTTCCGAGAAACACGAAAATTACACATTCCATCCGCACTAGTCACTTCCAGAATGACCCAACATAAAATCATTCCATATTTAGGAAACTGTGAGTGTTAGGTAGACAAAACAAGGATGGAATTGTTGATATTATTATTGGCTTTCAAACGAATCAATCCGATTGCGAATCAGTTAAGTCGTTTCCGAGAAATACGAAAATTACACATTCCATCCGCACAAGTCACTTCCAGAATGACCCAACATAAAATTATTCTATATCTAGGGAACTGTGGGTGGTAGGTAGACAAAACAAGGATGGAATTGTAGATATTATTATTGGCTTTCAACCGAATCAATCCGATTGCGAATCGGTTAAGTCGTTTCCGAGAAAAACGAAAATTACATATTCCATCCGCACAAGTCACTTCCAGAATGACCCAACCTAAAAATTATCTATATCTCGGAAACTGTGAGTGCTATGCAGACAAAATCAGTATGGAATTGTATATTTTATTATTGGCTTTCAAACGAATCAATCCGATTGCAAATCGGTTAAATCGTTTACGAGAAAAACGAAAATTACCTATTTCCTCTGCACCAGTCACTTCCAGAATGACCCAACATAAAATTATTCTATATCTCGGAAACGGTGAGTGCTAGGTGGACAAAGCGAGTATGGGATTGTAGACATTATTATTGTCTTTCAAACGAATTAATCCGATTGCGAATCGGTTAAATCGTTTCCGAGAAAGACGAAAATTACAAATTCCACCCGCATAAGTCACTTCCAGAATGACCCAACATAAAATTATTCTATATCTCGGAAACGTTGAGTGCTATGTAGACAAAACCAGTATGGAATTTCAAACGAATCAATCCGATTGCGAATCGGTTAAGTCGTTTCCGAGAAAAACGAAAATTACCTATTTCCTCTGCACCAGTCACTTCCAGAATGACCCAACATAAAATTATACTATATATCGGAAACAGTTAGTGCTAGGTAGAAAAAACGAGTATGGGATTGGAGATATTATTATTGGCTTTCAAACAAATCAATCCGTTTGCGAATCGGGTAAGTCGTTTCCGAGAAAAACGAAATTTACATATTCGACCAAGCATTAAATTATTCTATATCTCCGAAACTATGAGTGCTAGGTAATAAGGCTGGAAATGTAGATATTATTATTGGCTTTCAAACGAATCAATCCGATAGCGAAGCGGTTAAGCCGATTCCGAGAAATACGAAAATTACATATTATATCCGCGCAAGTCACTCCGAGAATGGCCAAGCATACAATAATTCTATATCACGGAAACTATTAGTGCTAGGTACGCCGAATAAGCCTGGCATTGTAGAAATTATTATTGGCTTTCAAACGAATCAATCCGATTGCGAATAGTTTAAGTCGTTTCCGAGAAACACGAAAATTACATATTCCATCCGCACAAGTTACTTCCAGAATGACCCAACATAAAATTATTCTATATCTCGGAAACTGTGAGTGTTAGGTAGACACAACAAGTATGGAATTGTAGATATTATTATTGGTTTTCAAATGAATCAATCTGATTGCGAATCGGTTAAGTCGTTCCGATAAACACGAAAATTACAGATTTCGTCCGCACAAGTCACTTCCAGAATGACCAAACATAAAATTATTCCAAATTTAGGAAACTGTAAGTGTTAAGTAGACAAAATTTCACTATTTCTCGAAAAGTGTGAGTGCTAGGTAGGTAAAATGGGGCTGGCGTTTTAGATATTATTAATGGCTTTCAAACGAATCAATCCGATTGCGAATCCGTTAACTCCTTTCCGGGAAACACGATAATGACATATTCCATCCGCACAAGTCACTTCCAGAATGACCCAACATAAAATTTTTCTATTTCTAGGAAACTGTGAGTGTTAGGTAGACAAAACAGTAATGGAATTGTAGATATTATTATTGGCTTTCAAATGAATCAATCCGATTGCGAATAGGTTAAGTCGTTTCCGAGAAACACGAAAATTACATGTTCCATCCACACAAGTCACTTCCAGAATGACCCAACATAAAATTGTTCTCTATTTCAGAAACTGTAAGTGTTACGTAGACAAAACAAGTATGGAATTGTAGATATTATAATTGGCTTTCAAACGAACCAAACCGATTGCGAATCGGTTAAATAGTTTCCGAGAAACACGAAAATTATACATTCCATCCGCACCAGTCACTTCCAGAATGACCCAACATATAATTATTCTATATCTAGGAATCTGTGGGTGTTAGGTAGACAAAAAAAAAGGATGGAATTGTAGATGTTATAATTGGCTTTCAAACGAATCAATCCGATTGCGAATCAGTTAAGTCGTTTCCGAGAAACACGAAAATTACACATTCTATCCGCACAAGTAACTTTCAGAATGATCCAACAGAAAATTATTCTATATCTCGTAAATTGTGAGTGTTAAGTAGATAAAGCAAGTATGGAATTGGAGATATTACTATTGGCTTTCAAACGAATCAATCCGATTGCGAATCGCTTAGGTCGTTTCCGAGAAACACAAAAATTAAACATTCCATCCGCACAAGTCACTTCCAGAATAACCCAACATAGAATTATTCTATATCTAGGAAACTGTGGGTGTTAGGTAAACAAAACAAGGATGGAATTGTAGATATAATTATTGGCTTTCAAACGAATCTATCCGATTGCGAATCGGTTAAGTCGTTTCCGAGAAACACGAAAATTACACATTCCATCCGCACCAGTCACTTCCAGAATTGCCCAACATAAAATTATTCTATATCTCGTAAATTTTTAGTGTTAAGTAGATAAAGCAAGTATGGAATTGGAGATATTATTATTGGCTTTCAAACGAATCAATCCGATTGCGAATCGCTTAAGTCGTTTCCGAGAAACACAAAAATTAAACATTCCATCCGCACAAGCCACTTCCAGAATGACCCAACATAAAATTATTCTATATCTAGGAAACTGTGGGTGTTAGGTAGACAAAACAAGGATGGAATTGTAGATATTATTATTGGCTTTCAAACGAATCAATCCTATTGCGAATCGGTTAAATCGTTTCCGAGAAACACGAAAAATACACATTCCATCCGCACCAGTCACTTCCAGAATGGCCCAACATAAAATTATTCTATATCTCGTAAATTTTTAGTGTTAAGTAGATAAAGCAAGTATGGAATTGGAGATATTATTATTGGCTTTCAAACGAATCAATCCGATTGCGAATCGCTTAAGTCGTTTCCGAGAAACACAAAAATTAAACATTCCAACCGCACAAGTCACTTCCAGAATGACCCAACATAAAATTATTCTATATCTAGGAAACTGTGGGTGTTAGGTAGACAAAACAAGGATGGAATTGTAGATATTATTATTGGCTTTCAAACGAATCAATCCGATTGCGAATCGATTAAGTCGTTTCCGAGAAACACGAAAAGTACACATTCCATCCGCACCAGTCACTTCCAGAATGGCCCAACATAAAATTATTCTATATCTAGTAAACTGTGGGTGTTAGGTAGACAAAACAAGTATGGACTTGGAGATATTATAATTGGCTTTCAAACGAATCAATCCGATTGCGAATCGGTTAAGTCCTATCCGAGAAACGCAAAAATTACACATTCCATCCGCACAAGTCACTTCCAGAATGATCCAACAAAAAATTATTCTATATCTCGTAAATTGTGAGTGTTAGGTAGACAAAACAAGTATGTTATTGGATATATTATTATTGGCTTTCAAACGAATCAATCCGATTGGGAATCGGTTAAGTCGTTTCGGAGAAACACGAAAATTACACATTCCATCCGCACCAGTCACTTCCAGAATGACCCAACATAAAATCATTCCATATTTAGGAAACTGTGAGTGTTAGGTAGACAAAACAAGGATGGAATTGTTGATATTATTATTGGCTTTCAAACGAATCAATCCGATTGCGAATCAGTTAAGTCGTTTCCGGGAAATACGAAAATTACACATTCCATCCGCACAAGTCACTTCCAGAATGACCCAACATAAAATTATTCTATATCTAGGGAACTGTGGGTGGTAGGTAGACAAAACAAGGATGGAATTGTAGATATTATTATTGGCTTTCAACCGAATCAATCCGATTGCGAATCGGTTAAGTCGTTTCCGAGAAAAACGAAAATTACATATTCCATCCGCACAAGTCACTTCCAGAATGACCCAACCTAAAAATTATCTATATCTCGGAAACTGTGAGTGCTATGCAGACAAAACCAGTATGGAATTGCATATTTTATTATTGGCTTTCAAACGAATCAATCCGATTGCAAATCGGTTAAATCGTTTACGAGAAAAACGAAAATTACCTATTTCCTCTGCACCAGTCACTTCCAGAATGACCCAACATAAAATTATTCTATATCTCGGAAACGGTGAGTGCTAGGTGGACAAAGCGAGTATGGGATTGTAGACATTATTATTGGCTTTCAAACGAATTAATCCGATTGCGAATCGGTTAAATCGTTTCCGAGAAAGACGAAAATTACAAATTCCACCCGCATAAGTCACTTCCAGAATGACCCAACCTAAAATTATTCTATATCTAGGAAACTGTGGGTGTTAGGTAGACAAAACAAGTATGGACTTGGAGATATTATAATTGGCTTTCAAACGAATCAATCCGATTGCGAATCGGTTAAGTCCTATCGGAGAAACGCAAAAATTACACATTCCATCCGCACAAGTCACTTCCAGAATGACCCAACATAAAATTATTCTATATCTAGGAAACTGTGGGTGTTAGGTAGACAAAACAAGGATGGAATTGTAGATATTATTATTGGCTTTCAAACGAATTAATCCGATTGCGAATCGGTTAAATCGTTTCCGAGAAAGACGAAAATTACAAATTCCACCCGCATAAGTCACTTCCAGAATGACCCAACATAAAATTATTCTATATCTAGGAAACTGTGGGTGTTAGGTAGACAAAACAAGGATGGAATTGTAGATATTATTATTGGCTTTCAAACGAATCAATCCGATTGCGAATCGGTTAAGTCGTTTCCGAGAAACACGAAAATTACACATTCCATCCGCACCAGTCACTTCCAGAATGGCCCAACATAAAATTATTCTATATCTAGGAAACTGTGGGTGTTAGGTAGACAAAACAAGTATGGACTTGGAGATATTATAATTGGCTTTCAAACGAATCAACCCGATTGCGTATCGGTTAAGTCGTTTACGAGAAAAACGAAAATTACCTATTTCATCTGCACCAAACACTTCCAGAATGACCCAACCTAAAATTATCCTATATCTCGGAAACGGTGAGTGCTAGGTAGACAAAACGAGTATGGGATTGTCGATATTATTATTCGATTTCAAACTAATCAATCCGATTGCGAATAGGTTAAGTCGTTTCCGAGAAAAACGAAAATTACCTATTTCCTCTGAACCAGTCACTTCCAGAATGACCCAACATAAAATTATTCTATATCTCAGAAACGGTGAGTGCTAGGTGGATAAAGCGAGTATGGGATTGTAGACATTATTATTGGCTTTCAAACGAATCAATCCGATTGCGAATCGGTTAAGTCGTTTTCGAGAAAAACGAAAATTACATATTTCATCCGCACAAGTCACTTCCAGAATGACCCAACATAAAATTGTTCTATATCTCGGAAACGGTGAGTGCTATCTGGACAAAGCGAGTATGGGATAGTAGATATTATTATTGGCTTTCAAACGAATTATTCCGATTGCGAATCGGTTAAATCGTTTCCGAGAAAGACGAAAATTACAAATTCCACCCGCATAAGTCACTTCCAGAATGACCCAACATAAAATTATTCTATATCTCGGAAACGTTGAGTGCTATGTAGACAAAACCAGTATGGAATTTCAAACGAATCAATCCGATTGCGAATCGGTTAAGTCGTTTCCGAGAAAATTAAAAATTACCTATTTCCTCTGCACCAGTCACTTCCAGAATGACCCAACATAAAATTATACTATATATCGGAAACAGTTAGTGCTAGGTAGAAAAAACGAAAATGGGATTGGAGATATTATTATTGGCTTTCAAACAAATCAATCCGGTTGCGAATCGGTTAAGTCGTTTACGAGAAAAACGAAAATTACCTATTTCATCTGCACCAAACACTTCCAGAATGACCCAACCTAAAATTATTCTATATCTCGGAAACTGTAAGTGCTAGGTAGACAAAACGAGTATGGGATTGTAGATATTATAATTGGCTTTCAAACGAATCAATCCGATTGCAAATAGGTTAAGTCGTTTCAGATAAAAACGAAAATTACATATTCCATCCGCTCAAGTCACTTCCAGAATGACCCAACCTAAAAATAATCTACATCTCGGAAACTGTGAGCGCTATGTAGAAAAAAAACCAGTATGGTATTGTAGATATTATTTTTGGCTTTCAAACGAATCAATCCGATTGCGAATCGGTTAAGTCGTTTCCGTGAAAAACGAAAATTACCTATTTCCACTGCACCAGTCACTTCCAGAATGACCCAACATAAAATTATTCTATATCTCAGAAACGGTGAGTGCTAGGTGGACAAAGCGAGTATGGGATTGTAGACATTATTATTGGCTTTCAAACGAATCAATCCGATTGCGAATCGGTTAAGTCGTTTTCGAGAAAAATGAAAATTACATATTTCATCTGCACCAGTCACTTCCAGAATGACGCAACAAAAAATGTGAGTGCTATGTAGACAAAACGAGTATGGGACTGTAGACATTATTATTGGCTTTCAACCGAAACAATCTGAATGCGAATCGGTTAAGTCGTTTCCGAGAAAAACAAAAATTACATATTCCATCCGCACAAGTCACTTCCAGAATGACCCAACCCAAAAATAATCTATATCTCGGAAACGGCGAGTGGTAGGTAGACACAACCAGTATGGAATTGTAGATATTATTATTGGCTTTCAAACGAATCAATCCGATTGCAAATTGGTTAAGTCGTTTCCGAGAAAAACAAAAATTACATATTCCATCCGCACAAGTCACTTCCAGAATGACCCAACCTAAAAATTATCTATATCTCGGAAACTGTGAGTGCTATGCAGACAAAACCAGTATGGAATTGTATATTTTATTATTGGCTTTCAAACGAATCAATCCGATTGCAAATCGGTTAAATCGTTTACGAGAAAAACGAAACCAACATAAAATTGTTCTATATCTCGGAAACGGTGAGTGCTAGGTGAACAAAGCGAGTATGGGATTGTAGACATTATTATTGGCTTTTAAGCGAATTAATCCGATTGCGAATCGGTTAAATCGTTTCCGAGAAAGACGAAAATTACAAATTCCACCCGCATAAGTCACTTCCAGAATGACCCAACATTAAATTATTCTATATCTCGGAAACGTTGAGTGCTATGTAGACAAAACCAGTATGGAATTTCAAACGAATCAATCCGATTGCGAATCGGTTAAGTCGTTTCCAGGAAAAACAAAAATTACCTATTTCCTCTGCACCAGTCACTTCCAGAATGACCCAACATAAAATTATACTATATATCGGAAACAGTTAGTGCTAGGTAGAAAAAACGAGTATGGGATTGGAGATATTATTATTGGCTTTCAAACAAATCAATCCGTTTGCGAATCGGGTAAGTCGTTTCCGAGAAAAACGAAATTTACATATTCGACCAAGCATTAAATTATTCTATATCTCCGAAACTATGAGTGCTTAACCGCTTCGCTACGATAGCGAAGCGGTTAAGCCGATTCCGAGAAATACGAAAATTACATATTATATCCGCGCAAGTCACTCCGAGAATGACCAAGCATAAAATAATTCTATATCACGGAAACTATTAGTGCTAGGTACGCCGAATAAGCCTGGCATTGTAGAAATTATTATTGGCTTTCAAACGAATCAATCCAATTGCAAATAGGTTAAGTCGTTTCCGAGAAACACGAAAATTACATATTCCATCCGCACAAGTTACTTCCAGAATGACCCAACATAAAATTATTCTATATCTCGGAAACTGTGAGTGTTAGGTAGACACAACAAGTATGGAATTGTAGATATTATTATTGGTTTTCAAATGAATCAATCTGATTGCGAATCGGTTAAGTCGTTCCGATAAACACGAAAATTACATATTTCATCCGCACAAGTCACTTCCAGAATGACCATACATAAAATTATTCCAAATTTAGGAAACTGTAAGTGTTAAGTAGACAAAATTTCATTATTTCTCGAAAAGTGTGATTGCTAGGTAGGTAAAATGGGGCTGGCGTTTTAGATATTATTAATGGCTTTCAAACGAATCAATCCGATTGCGAATCCGTTAACTCCTTTCCGGGAAACACGATAATGACATATTCCATCCGCACAAGTCACTTCCAGAATGACCCAACATAAAATTTTTCTATTTCTAGGAAACTGTGAGTGTTAGGTAGACAAAACAGTAATGGAATTGTAGATATTATTATTGGCTTTCAAATGAATCAATCCGATTGCGAATAGGTTAAGTCGTTTCCGAGAAACACGAAAATTACATGTTCCATCCACACAAGTCACTTCCAGAATGACCCAACATAAAATTGTTCTCTATTTCAGAAACTGTAAGTGTTACGTAGACAAAACAAGTATGGAATTGTAGATATTATAATTGGCTTTCAAACGAACCAAACCGATTGCGAATCGGTTAAGTA
The DNA here is from genome assembly GCF_963082655.1 of Stomoxys calcitrans. Lineage (NCBI taxonomy): Eukaryota > Metazoa > Arthropoda > Insecta > Diptera > Muscidae > Stomoxys > Stomoxys calcitrans. The sequence continues at coordinate 150,939,509 of NC_081553.1, read as the reverse complement.
GTTTCCGAGAAACACGAAAATTATACATTCCATCCGCACCAGTCACTTCCAGAATGACCTAACATATAATTATTCTATATCTAGGAATCTGTGGGTGTTAGGTAGACAAAAAAAGGATGGAATTGTAGATATTATAATTGGCTTTCAAACGAATCAATCCGATTGCGAATCAGTTAAGTCGTTTCCGAGAAACACGAAAATTACACATTCTATCCGCACAAGTAACTTTCAGAATGATCCAACAGAAAATTATTCTATATCTCGTAAATTGTGAGTGTTAAGTAGATAAAGCAAGTATGGAATTGGAGATATTACTATTGGCTTTCAAACGAATCAATCCGATTGCGAATCGCTTAGGTCGTTTCCGAGAAACACAAAAATTAAACATTCCATCCGCACAAGTCACTTCCAGAAGAACCCAACATAGAATTATTCTATATCTAGGAAACTGTGGGTGTTAGGTAGACAAAACAAGGATCGAATTGTAGATATAATTATTGGCTTTCAAGCGAATCTATCCGATTGCGAATCGGTTAAGTCGTTTCCGAGAAACACGAAAATTACACATTCCATCCGCACCAGTCACTTCCAGAATTGCCCAACTTAAAATTATTCTATATCTCGTAAATTTTTAGTGTTATGTAGATAAAGCAAGTATGGAATTGGAGATATTATTATTGGCTTTCAAACGAATCAATCCGATTGCGAATCGCTTAAGTCGTTTCCGAGAAACACAAAAATTAAACATTCCATCCGCACAAGTCACTTCCAGAATGACCCAACATAAAATTATTCTATATCTAGGAAACTGTGGGTGTTAGGTAGACAAAACAAGGATGGAATTGTAGATATTATTATTGGCTTTCAAACGAATCAATCCGATTGCGAATCGGTTAAGTCGTTTCCGAGAAACACGAAAATTACACATTCCATCCGCACCAGTCACTTCCAGAATGGCCCAACATAAAATTATTCTATATCTAGGAAACTGTGGGTGTTAGGTAGACAAAACAGGTATGGACTTGGAGATATTATAAGGTAGATATTATTAGGTAGACAAAACAAGGATGGAATTGTTGATATTATTATTGGCTTTCAAACGAATCAATCCGATTGCGAATCAGTTAAGTCGTTTCCGAGAAATACGAAAATTACACATTCCATCCGCACAAGTCACTTCCAGAATGACCCAACATAAAATTATTCTATATCTAGGGAACTGTGGGTGGTAGGAAGACAAAACAAGGATGGAATTGTAGATATTATTATTGGCTTTCAAACGAATCAATCCGATTGCGAATCGGTTAAGTCGTTTCCGAGAAAAACGAAAATTACATATTCCATCCGCACAAGTCACTTCCAGAATGACCCAACCTAAAAATTATCTATATCTCGGAAACTGTGAGTGCTATGCAGACAAAATCCGTGTGGAATTGTATATTTTATTATTGGCTTTCAAACGAATCAATCCGATTGCAAATCGGTTAAATCGTTTACGAGAAAAACGAAAATTACCTATTTCCTCTGCACCAGTCACTTCCAGAATGACCCAACATAAAATTATTCTATATCTCGGAAACGGTGAGTGCTAGGTGGACAAAGCGAGTATGGGATTGTAGACATTATTATTGGCTTTCAAACGAATTAATCCGATTGCGAATCGGTTAAATCGTTTCCGAGAAAGACGAAAATTACAAATTCCACCCGCATAAGTCACTTCCAGAATGACCCAACATAAAATTATTCTATATCTCGGAAACGTTGAGTGCTATGTAGACAAAACCAGTATGGAATTTCAAACGAATCAATCCGATTGCGAATCGGTTAAGTCGTTTCCGAGAAAAACGAAAATTACCTATTTCCTCTGCACCAGTCACTTCCAGAATGACCCAACATAAAATTATACTATATATCGGAAACAGTTAGTGCTAGGTAGAAAAAACGAGTATGGGATTGGAGATATTATTATTGGCTTTCAAACAAATCAATCCGTTTGCGAATCGGGTAAGTCGTTTCCGAGAAAAACGAAATTTACATATTCGACCAAGCATTAAATTATTCTATATCTCCGAAACTATGAGTGCTAGGTAATAAGGCTGGAAATGTAGATATTATTATTGGCTTTCAAACGAATCAATCCGATAGCGAAGCGGTTAAGCCGATTCCGAGAAATACGAAAATTACATATTATATCCGCGCAAGTCACTCCGAGAATGACCAAGCATACAATAATTCTATATCACGGAAACTATTAGTGCTAGATACGCCGAATAAGCCTGGCATTGTAGAAATTATTATTGGCTTTCAAACGAATCAATCCGATTGCGAATAGTTTAAGTCGTTTCCGAGAAACACGAAAATTACATATTCCATCCGCACAAGTCACTTCCAGAATGACCCAACATAAAATTATTCTATATCTCGGAAACTGCGAGTGTTAGGTAGACACAACAAGTATGGAATTGTAGATATTATTATTGGTTTTCAAATGAATCAATCTGATTGCGAATCGGTTAAGTCGTTCCGATGAACACGAAAATTACATATTTCATCCGCACAAGTCACTTCCAGAATGACCAAACATAAAATTATTCCAAATTTAGGAAACTGTAAGTGTTAAGTAGACAAAATTTCACTATTTCTCGAAAAGTGTGAGTGCTAGGTAGGTAAAATGGGGCTGGCGTTTTAGATATTATTAATGGCTTTCAAACGAATCAATCCGATTGCGAATCCGTTAACTCCTTTCCGGGAAACACGATAATGACATATTCCATCCGCACAAGTCACTTCCAGAATGACCCAACATAAAATTTTTCTATTTCTAGGAAACTGTGAGTGTTAGGTAGACAAAACAGTAATGGAATTGTAGATATTATTATTGGCTTTCAAATGAATCAATCCGATTGCGAATAGGTTAAGTCGTTTCCGAGAAACACGAAAATTACATGTTCCATCCACACAAGTCACTTCCAGAATAACCCAACATAAAATTGTTCTCTATTTCAGAAACTGTAAGTGTTACGTAGACAAAACAAGTATGGAATTGTAGATATTATAATTGGCTTTCAAACGAACCAAACCGATTGCGAATCGGTTAAATAGTTTCCGAGAAACACGAAAATTATACATTCCATCCGCACCAGTCACTTCCAGAATGACCCAACATATAATTATTCTATATCTAGGAATCTGTGGGTGTTAGGTAGACAAAAAAAAGGATGGAATTGTAGATATTATAATTGGCTTTCAAACGAATCAATCCGATTGCGAATCAGTTAAGTCGTTTCCGAGAAAAACGAAAATTACACATTCTATCCGCACAAGTAACTTTCAGAATGATCCAACAGAAAATTATTGTATATCTCGTAAATTGTGAGTGTTAAGTAGATAAAGCAAGTATGGAATTGGAGATATTACTATTGGCTTTCAAACGAATCAATCCGATTGCGAATCGCTTCGGTCGTTTCCGAGAAACACAAAAATTAAACATTCCATCCGCACAAGTCACTTCCAGAATAACCCAACATAGAATTATTCTATATCTAGGAAACTGTGGGTGTTAGGTAGACAAAACAAGGATGGAATTGTAGATACAATTATTGGCTTTCAAACGAATCTATCCGATTGCGAATCGGTTAAGTCGTTTCCGAGAAAAACGAAAATTACACATTCCATCCGCACAAGTCACTTCCAGAATTGCCCAACATAAAATTATTCTATATCTCGTAAATTTTTAGTGTTAAGTAGATAAAGCAAGTATGGAATTGGAGATATTATTATTGGCTTTCAAATGAATCAATCCGATTGCGAATCGCTTAAGTCGTTTCCGAGAAACACAAAAATTAAACATTCCATCCGCACAAGTCACTTCCAGAATGACCCAACATAAAATTATTCTATATCTAGGAAACTGTGGGTGTTAGGTAGACAAAACAAGGATGGAATTGTAGATATTATTATTGGCTTTCAAACGAATCAATTCGATTGCGAATCGGTTAAGTCGTTTCCGCGAAACACGAAAAGTACACATTCCATCCGCACCAGTCACTTCCAGAATGGCCCAACATAAAATTATTCTATATCTTGTAAATTTTTAGTGTTAAGTAGATAAAGCAAGTATGGAATTGGAGATATTATTATTGGCTTTCAAACGAATCAATCCGATTGCGAATCGCTTAAGTCGTTTCCGAGAAACACAAAAATTAAACATTCCATCCCCACAAGTCACTTCCAGAATGACCCAACATAAAATTATTCTATATCTAGGAAACTGTGGGTGTTAGGTAGACAAAACAAGGATGGAATTGTAGATATTATTATTGGCTTTTAAACGAATCAATCCGATTGCGAATCGATTAAGTCGTTTCCGAGAAACACGAAAAGTACACATTCCATCCGCACCAGTCACTTCCAGAATGGCCCAACATAAAATTATTCTATATCTCGTAAATTTTTAGTGTTAAGTAGATAAAGCAAGTATGGAATTGGAGATATTATAATTGGCTTTCAAACGAATCAATCCGATTGCGAATCGGTTAAGTCCTATCCGAGAAACGCAAAAATTACACATTTCATCCGCACAAGTCACTTCCAGAATGATCCAACAAAAAATTATTCTATATCTCGTAAATTGTGAGTGTTAGGTAGACAAAACAAGTATGTTATTGGATATATTATGATTGGCTTTCAAACGAATCAATCCGATTGGGAATCGGTTAAGTCGTTTCGGAGAAACACGAAAATTACACATTCCATCCGCACTAGTCACTTCCAGAATGACCCAACATAAAATCATTCCATATTTAGGAAACTGTGAGTGTTAGGTAGACAAAACAAGGATGGAATTGTTGATATTATTATTGGCTTTCAAACGAATCAATCCGATTGCGAATCAGTTAAGTCGTTTCCGAGAAATACGAAAATTACACATTCCATCCGCACAAGTCACTTCCAGAATGACCCAACATAAAATTATTCTATATCTAGGGAACTGTGGGTGGTAGGTAGACAAAACAAGGATGGAATTGTAGATATTATTATTGGCTTTCAACCGAATCAATCCGATTGCGAATCGGTTAAGTAGTTTCCGAGAAAAACGAAAATTACATATTCCATCCGCACAAGTCACTTCCAGAACGACCCAACCTAAAAATTATCTATATCTCGGAAACTGTGAGTGCTATGCAGACAAAACCAGTATGGAATTGTATATTTTATTATTGGCTTTCAAACGAATCATTCCGATTGCAAATCGGTTAAATCGTTTACGAGAAAAACGAAAATTACCTATTTCCTCCGCGCCAGTCACTTCCAGAATGACCCAACATAAAATTGTTCCATATCTCGGAAACGGTGAGTGCTAGGTGAACAAAGCGAGTATGGGATTGTAGACATTATTATTGGCTTTCAAACGAATTAATCCGATTGCGAATCGGTTAAATCGTTTCCGAGAAAGACGAAAATTACAAATTCCACGCGCATAAGTCACTTCCAGAATGACCCAACCTAAAATTATTCTATATCTAGGAAACTGTGGGTGTTAGGTAGACAAAACAAGTATGGACTTGGAGATATTATAATTGGCTTTCAAACGAATCAATCCGATTGCGAATCGGTTAAGTCCTATCGGAGAAACGCAAAAATAACACATTCCATCCGCACAAGTCACTTCCAGAATGACCCAACATAAAATTATTCTATATCTAGGAAACTGTGGGTGTTAGGTAGACAAAACAAGGATGGAATTGTAGATATTATTATTGGCTTTCAAACGAATTAATCCGATTGCGAATCGGTTAAATCGTTTCCGAGAAAGACGAAAATTACAAATTCCACCCGCATAAGTCACTTCCAGAATGACCCAACATAAAATTATTCTATATCTCGGAAACGTTGAGTGCTATGTAGACAAAACCAGTATGGAATTTCAAACGAATCAATCCGATTGCGAATCGGTTAAGTCGTTTCCGAGAAAAACGAAAATTACCTATTTCCTCTGCACCAGTCACTTCCAGAATGACCCAACATAAAATTATACTATATATCGGAAACAGTTAGTGCTAGGTAGAAAAAACGAGTATGGGATTGGAGATATTATTATTGGCTTTCAAACAAATCAATCCGTTTGCGAATCGGGTAAGTCGTTTCCGAGAAAAACGAAATTTACATATTCGACCAAGCATTAAATTATTCTATATCTCCGAAACTATGAGTGCTAGGTAATAAGGCTGGAAATGTAGATATTATTATTGGCTTTCAAACGAATCAATCCGATAGCGAAGCGGTTAAGCCGATTCCGAGAAATACGAAAATTACATATTATATCCGCGCAAGTCAATCCGAGAATGACCAAGCATAAAATAATTCTATATCACGGAAACTATTAGTGCTAGGTACGCCGAATAAGCCTGGCATTGTAGAAATTATTAATGGCTTTCAAACGAATCAATCCGATTGCGAATAGGTTAAGTCGTTTCCGAGAAACACGAAAATTACATATTCCATCCGCACAAGTTACTTCCAGAATGACCCAACATAAAATTATTCTATATCTCGGAAACGGTGAGTGTTAGGTAGACACAACAAGTATGGAATTGTAGATATTATTATTGGTTTTCAAATGAATCAATCTGATTGCGAATCGGTTAAGTCGTTCCGATAACACGAAAATTACATATTTCATCCGCACAAGTCACTTCCAGAATGACCAAACATAAAATTATTCCAAATTTAGGAAACTGTAAGTGTTAAGTAGACAAAATTTCATTATTTCTCGAAAAGTGTGAGTGCTAGGTAGGTAAAATGGGGCTGGCGTTTTAGATATTATTAATGGCTTTCAAACGAATCAATCCGATTGCGAATCCGTTAACTCCTTTCCGGGAAACACGATAATGACATATTCCATCCGCACAAGTCACTTCCAGAATGACCCAACATAAAATTTTTCTATTTCTAGGAAACTGTGAGTGCTAGGTAGACAAAACAGTAATGGAATTGTAGATATTATTATTCGCTTTCAAATGAATCAATCCGATTGCGAATAGGTTAAGTCGTTTCCGAGAAACACGAAAATTACATGTTCCATCCACACAAGTCACTTCCAGAATGACCCAACATAAAATTGTTCTCTATTTCAGAAACTGTAAGTGTTACGTAGACAAAACAAGTATGGAATTGTAGATATTATAATTGGCTTTCAAACGAACCAAATCGATTGCGAATCGGTTAAGTAGTTTCCGAGAAACACGAAAATTATACATTCCATCCGCACCAGTTACTTCCAGAATGACCCAACATATAATTATTCTATATCTAGGAATCTGTGGGTGTTAGGTAGACAAAAAAAAGGATGGAATTGTAGATATTATAATTGGCTTTCAAACGAATCAATCCGATTGCGAATCAGTTAAGTGGTGTCCGAGAAACACGAAAATTACACATTCTATCCGCACAAGTAACTTTCAGAATGATCCAACAGAAAATTATTCTATATCTCGTAAATTTTTAGTGTTAAGTAGATAAAGCAAGTATGGAATTGGAGATATTACTATTGGCTTTCAAACGAATCAATCCGATTGCGAATCGCTTAGGTCGTTTCCGAGAAACACAAAAATTAAACATTCCATCCGCACAAGTCACTTCCAGAATAACCCAACATAGAATTATTCTATATCTAGGAAACTGTGGGTGTTAGGTAGACAAAACAAGGATGGAATTGTAGATATAATTATTGGCTTTCAAACGAATCTATCCGATTGCGAATCGGTTAACTCGTTTCCGAGAAACACGAAAATTACACATTCCATCCGCACCAGTCACTTCCAGAATTGCCCAACATAAAATTATTCTATATCTCGTAAATTTTTAGTGTTAAGTAGATAAAGCAAGTATGGAATTGGAGATATTATTATTGGCTTTCAAACGAATCAATCCGATTGCGAATCGCTTAAGTCGTTTCCGAGAAACACAAAAATTAAACATTCCATCCGCACAAGTCACTTCCAGAATGACCCAACATAAAATTATTCTATATCTAGGAAACTGTGGGTGTTAGGTAGACAAAACAAGGATGGAATTGTAGATATTATTATTGGCTTTCAAACGAATCAATCCGATTGCGAATCGGTTAAGTCGTTTCCGAGAAACACGAAAAGTACACATTCCATCCGCACCAGTCACTTCCAGAATGGCCCAACGTAAAATTATTCTATATCTAGGAAACTGTGTGTGTTAGGTAGACAAAACAAGTATGGACTTGGAGATATTATAATTGGCTTTCAAACGAATCAATCCGATTGCGAATCGGTTAAGTCCTATCCGAGAAACGCAAAAATTACACATTCCATCCGCACAATTCACTTCCAGAATGATCCAACAAAAAATTATTCTATATCTCGTAAATTGTGAGTGTTAGGTAGACAAAACAAGTAAGTTATTGGATATATTATTATTGGCTTTCAAACGAATCAATCCGATTGGGAATCGGTTAAGTCGTTTCGGAGAAACACGAAAATTACACATTCCATCCGCACTAGTCACTTCCAGAATGACCCAACATAAAATCATTCCATATTTAGGAAACTGTGAGTGTTAGGTAGACAAAACAAGGATGGCATTGTTGATATTATTATTGGCTTTCAAACGAATCAATCCGATTCCGAATCAGTTAAGTCGTTTCCGAGAAATACGAAAATTACACATTCCATCCGCACAAGTCACTTCCAGAATGACCCAACATAAAATTATTCTATATCTAGGGAACTGTGGGTGGTAGCTAGACAAAACAAGGATGGAATTGTAGATATTATTATTGGCTTTCAAACGAATCAATCCGATTACGAATCGGTTAAGTCGTTTCCGAGAAACACGCAAATTACACATTTCATCCACACCAGTCACTTCCAGAATGACCCAACATAAAATTATTCTATATCTTGGAAACTGTGGGTGTTAGGTAGACAAAACAAATATGGAATTGGATATATTATAATTGGCTTTCAAACGAATTAATCCGATTGCGATTCGGTTAAGTCGTTTCCGAGAAAAACGCAAATTACACATTCCATCCGCACCAGTCACTTCCAGAATGACCCAACATAAAATTATTCTATATCTAGGAAACTGTGGGTGTTAGGTAGACAAAACAAGTATGGAATTGGAGATATTATTATTGACTTTCAAACGAATCAATCCGATTGCGAATCGGTTAAGTCGTTTCCGAGAAACACGCAAATTACACATTCCATCCGCACCAGTCACTTCCAGAATGACCCAAATTAAATTTATTCTATATCTTGGAAACTGTGGGTGTTAGGTAGACAAAACAAATATGGAATTTGAGATATTATAATTGGCTTTCAAACGAATTAATCCGATTGCGAATCCGTTAAGTCGTTTCCGAGAAAAACGCAAATTACACATTCCATCCGCACCAGTCACTTCCAGAATGACCCAACATAAAATTATTCTATATCTAGGAAACTGTGGGTGTTAGGTAGACAAAACAAGGATGGAATTGTAGATATTATTATTGGCTTTCAAACGAATCAATCCGATTGCGAATCAGTTAAGTCGTTTCCGAGAAACACGAAAATTACATAATCGATCCGCACAAGACACTTCCAGAATGAGCAAGCATTAAATTATTCTATATCTCTGAAACTGTGAGTGCTGGGTAATAAGGCTGGAAAAACGCGCGAAAATTACATATTCCATCCAAAAGAGAATGGAATATGTAATCTGAGAATGGTCCAACATAGAAATATTATATATCTCGGAAACTGTGAATGTTACATATTCCATCCGCACAAAACACTCCGAGAACAACCCAACATAAAATTTTTCTATTTCTAGGAAACTGTAAGTGTAAGGTATACAAAACAAGGATGGAATTGTTGATATTATTATTGGCTTTCAAACGAATCAATCCAATTGCGAATCAGTTAAGTCGTTTCCGAAAAACGAAAATTACATGTTCCATACGTACAAGTCGCTTCCAGAATGACCCAACATGCAATTGTTCTCTATTTCAGAAACTGTAAGTGTTACGTAGACAAAACAAGTATGGAATTGTAAATATTATTATTGGCTTTCAAACGAACCAAACCGATTGCGAATCGGTTAAGCCGTTTCCCGGAAACACGAAATTTACACATTCAATCCGCACCAGTCACTTCCAGAATGACCCAAAATATAATTATTCTATATCTAGGAATCTGTGGGTGTTAGGAGGGCTAAACAAGGTAGGAAATGTAGATATTATTATTGGCTTTCAAACGAATCAATCCGATTGCAAATCGGTTAAGTCGTTTCCGAGAAACACGCAAATTACACATTCCATCCGCACAAGTCACTTCCAGAATGATCCATCAGAAAATTATTCTATATCTCGTAAATTGTGAGTGTTAGGTAGACAAAACAAGTATGGAATTGGAGATATTATAATTGGCTTTCAAACGAATCAATCCGATTGCGAATCGCTTAAGTCGTTTCCAAGAAACTCAAAAATTACACATTCCACCCGCACAAGTCACTTCTAGAATGACCCAACATTAAATTATTCTTTATCTAGGGAACTGTGGGTGTGAGGTAGACAAAACAGGGATGGAATTGTAGATATTATTATTGGCTTTCAAACGAATCAATCCGATTGCGAATCGGTTAAGTCGTTTCCAAGAAACACGCAAATTACACATTCCATCCGCACCAGTCACTTCCAGAATGACCCAACAAAAAATTATTCTATATCTAGGAAACTGTGGGTCTTAGGTAGACAAAACAAGTATGGAATTGGAGATTTTATAATTGGCTTTCAAACGAATCAATCCGATTGCGAATCGCTTAAGTCGTTTCCGAGAAACACGAAAATTACACATTCCATCCGCACCAGTCACTTCCAGAATTGCCCAACATAAAATCATTCCATATTTAGGAAACTGAGTGTTAGGTAGACAAAACAAGGATGGAATTTGAGATATTGTTATTGGCTTTCAAACGAATCAATCCGATTGCGAATCGGTTAAGCCGATTCTGAGAAACACGAAAATTACACATTATATCTGCATAAGTCACTCCGAGAATGAACCAGCATAAAATTAGTCTATATCTCGGAAAATGTGAGTGCTAGGTAGGCAAATTGGGGCTGACGTTGTAGATATTATTATTGGCTTTCCAACGAATCAATCCGATTGCGAATTGGTTAAGTCGTTTCCGAGAAACACGAAAATTACATATTATATTTGCATAAGTCACTCTGAGAATGACCCAGCATAAAATTATTCTATGTCGCGGAATCTATTAGTGCTAGGTATGCAGAATAAGCCTGGAATTGTAGAAATTATTGGCTTTCAAACGAATCAATCCGATTGCGAATAGGTTAAGTCGTTTCCGAGAAACACGAAAATTACATATTCCTCCCGCACAAATCACTCCGAGAATGACCCAACATAAAATTTTTCTGTTTTTCGGAAACTGTGAGTGTTAGGTAGACAAAACAAGAATGGAATTTGAGATATCATTATTGGCTTTCAAACGAATCAATCCGATTGCGAATCGCTTAAGTCGTTTCCAAGAAACTCAAAAATTACACATTCCACCCGCACAAGTCACTTCTAGAATGACCCAACATTAAATTATTCTTTATCTAGGGAACTGTGGGTGTGAGGTAGACAAAACAGGGATGGAATTGTAGATATTATTATTGGCTTTCAAACGAATCAATCCGATTGCGAATCGCTTAAGTCGTTTCCAAGAAACTCAAAAATTACACATTCCACCCGCACAAGTCACTTCCAGAATGACCCAACATTAAATTATTCTATATCTAGGGAACTGTGGGTGTGAGGTAGACAAAACAGGGATGGAATTGTAGATATTATTATTGGCTTTCAAACGAATCAATCCGATTGCGAATCAGTTAAGCTGTTTCCGAGAAACAAGAAAATTACACATTTCATCCGCACAAGTCACCTCCAGAATGACCAAACACAAAATTATTCTATATATCGGAAACTATAATTGCTAGGTAATAAGGCTGGAATTGTAGTTATTATAATTGGCTTCCAAACGAATCAATCCGATTGCGAATCGGTTAAGTCATTTCCGAGAAACACGAAAATTAAATATTCCATCCGCACAAGTCACTTCCAGAATGAACCAATATAAAATTATTCTATATCTAAGAACAGTGAGTGCTAGGTAGACAAAACAAGGATGGAATTGTAGATATTATTATTGGCTTTCAAACGAATCACTACAATTGCGAATCGGTTAAGTCGTTTTCGAGAAATACGAAAATTACATATTCCATCCGCACAAGTCACTTCCAGAGTGACACAACAAAAAATTATTCTATATCTCGGAAACTGTGAGTGTTAGGTAGACAAACAAGGACGGATTTGTAGATATTATTAATGGCTTTCAAACGAATCAATCTGATTGCGAATCCGAGAAAAACGAAAATTACATATTCCATCCGCAAAGACACTTCCAAAATGACCAAGCATAAGATTATTCTATATCTCGGAAGTTATAATTGCTAGGTAATAAGTCTGGAATTGTAGATATTATTATTTACTTCTAAACGAATCAATCCGATTGCGAATCGGTTAAGTCGTTTCCGAGAAACACGCAAATTACACATTCCATCCGCACCAGTCACTTCCAGAATGGCCCAACATAAAATCATTCTATATTTAGAAAACTGAGTGTTAGGTAGACAAAAAAGGATGGAATTGTAGATATTATTATTGGCTTTCAAACAAATCATTCCAATTGCGAAGCGGTTAAGTCGTTTCCGAAAAACGCGAAAATTACACATTCCATCCGCACCAGTCACTTCCAGAATGGCCCAACATAAAATCATTCCATATTTAGGAAACTGAGTGTTAGGTAGACAAAACAAGGATTGAATTTGAGATATTATTATTGGCTTTCAAACGAATCAATCCGATTGTGAAGCGGTTAAGTCGTTTCCGAGAAACACGAAAATTACACATTCCATCCGCACAAGTCACTTCCAGAATGATCCAACAGAAAATTATTCTATATCTCGTAAATTTTGAGTGTTAGGTAGATAAAGCAAGTATGGAATTGGAGATATTATATTAGCTTTCAAACGAATCAATCCGATTGCGAATCGCTTAAGTCGTTTCCGAGAAACACAAAAATTAAACATTCCATCCGCACAAGTCACTTCCAGAATGACCCAACATAAAATTATTCTATATCTAGGGAACTGTGGGTGTTAGGTAGACAAAACAAGGATGGAATTGTAGATATTATTATTGGCTTTCAAACGAATCAATCCGATTGCAAATCGGTTAAGTCGTTTCCGAGAAACACGAAAACTATACATTCCATCCGCACCAGTCACTTCCAGAATGGCCCGACATAAAATTATTCTATATCTAGGAAACTGTGAGTGTTAGGTAGACAAAACAAGTATGGAATTGAAGCTATTATAATTGGCTTTCAAACGAATCAATCCGATTGCAAATCGGTTAAGTCGTTTCCGAGAAATGCAAAAATTACACATTCCATCCACACAAGTCACTTCCAGAATGATCCAACACAAAATTATTCTATATCTAGAGAACTGTGGGTCTTAGGTAGACAAAACAAGTATGGAATTGGAGATATTATAATTGGCTTTCAAACGAATCAATCCTATTGCGAATCGCTTAAGTCGTTTCCGAGCAACACGAAAATTACACATTCCATCCGCACCAGTCACTTCCAGAATGGCCCAACATAAAATTATTCTATATCTCGTATATTGTGAGTGTTAAGTAGACAAAACAAGTATGTAATTGGATATATTATTATTGGCTTTCAAACGAATCAATCCGATTGCGAATCGGTTAAGTCGTTTCGGAGAAACACGAAAATTACACATTCCATCCGCACTAGTCACTTCCAGAATGACCCAACATAAAATCATTCCATATTAAGGAAACTGTGAGTGTTAGGTAGACAAAACAAGGATGGAATTGTTGATATTATTATTGGCTATCAAACGAATTAATCCGATTGCGAATCGGTTAAGTCATTTCCGAGAAACACGCAAATTACACATTTCATCCGCACCAGTCACTTCCAGAATGACCCAACATAAAATCATTCCATATTAAGGAACTGTGAGCGTTAGGTAGACAAAACAAGGATGGAATTGTTGATATTATTATTGGCTTTCAAACGAATCAATCCGATTGCGAATCGGTTAAGTCGTTTCCGAGAAAAATGAAAATTACATATTCCATCCGCACAAGTCACTTGCAGAATGACCCAAACTAATTATTTTTTATCTCGGAAAGTGTGAGTGCTAGGTAGGCAAAATAAGGCTGGCATAATGGTATTATTTTTGGCTTTCAAGCGAATCAATCCGATTGCGAATCGGTAAAGTCGTTTCCGAGAAAATCGAAAATTACGTATTCCATCCGCACTAGTCACTTCCAGAATGACCCAACCAAAAAATATTCTACATCGCGGAAAATGTGAGTGCTAGGTGGGCAAGATAAGGCTGGCATTGTTGATGTTATTATTGGCTTTCAAACGAATCAATCCGATTGCGAATAGGTTAAGTCGTTTCCGAGAAAAACGAAAAATACATATTCTATAGGCACAAGTCACCTCCAGAATGACCCAACAAAAAATTATTCTATATCTCGGAAACTGTGAGTGTTATGTATACAAAACAAGTATGGAATTGTAGATATTATTATTGGCTTTCATCCTATTGCAAATCGGTTAAGTCGTTTCCGAGAAACACGAAAATTACATACTTCATCCGCACAAGTCACTTCCAGAATGAACCAACAAAAATTTATTCCATATCTCGGAAACTGTGAGTGTTAGGTAGACAAACAAAGGATGGAATTGTAGTTATTTACTATTGGCTTTCAAACTAATCGATCCGATAGCGAATCGGTTAAGTCGTTTCCGAGAAACACGAAAATTACACATTCCTTCCGCACAAGTCACTTCCAGAATGACCCAACATAAAATTATTCTATATCTAGGGAACTGTGGGTGTTAGGTAGACAAAACAAGGATGGAATTGTAGATTTTATTATTGGCTTTCAAACGAATCAATCCGATTGCGAATCGGTTAAGTCGTTTCCGAGAAACACGAAAACTATACATTCCATCCGCACCAGTCACTTCCGAAATGGCCCGACATAAAATTATTCTATATCTAGGAAACCGTGAGTGTTAGGTAGACAAAACAAGTATGGAATTGGAGATATTATAATTGGCTTTCAAACGAATCAATCCGATTGCGAATCGGTTAAGCCGTTTCGGAGAATCACGAAAACTACACATTCCATCCGCACTAGTCACTTCCAGAATGACCCAACATAAAATCATTCCATATTAAGGAAACTGTGAGTGTTAGGTAGACAAAACAAGGATGGAATTGTTGATATTATTATTGGCTTTCAAACGAATCAATCCGATTGCGAATCGGTTAAGTCGTTTCCGAGAAACACGGTAATTACACATATCATCCGCACCAGTCACTTCCAGAATGACCCAACATAAAATCATTCCATATTAAGGAACTGTGAGTGTTAAGTATACAAAACAAGTATGGAATTGTAGATATTATTATTGACTTTCATCCGATTGCAAATCAGTTAAGTCGTTTCCGAGAAACACGAAAAATACATATTCTATCCGCACACATATTCTATATCTCGGAAACTGTGAGTGTTATGTATACAAAACAAGTATGGAATTGTAGATATTATTATTGACTTTCATCCGATTGCAAATCGGTTAAGTCGTTTCCGAGAAACACGAAGATTACATACTTCATCCGCACAAGTCACTTCCAGAATGAACCAACAAAAATTTATTCCATATCTCGGAAACTGTGAGTGTTAGGTAGGCAAACAAAGGATGGAATTGTAGTTATTTACTATTGGCTTTCAAACGAATCGATCCGATTGCGAATCGGTTAAGTCGTTTCCGAGAAACACGAAAATTACACATTCCATCCGCACAAGTCACTTCCAGAATGACCCAACATAAAATTATTCTATATCTAGGGAACTGTGGGTGTTAGGTAGACAAAACAAGGATGGAATTGTAGATTTTATTATTGGCTTTCAAACGAATCAATCCGATTGCGAATCGGTTAAGTCGTTTCCGAGAAACACGAAAACTATAGATTCCATCCGCACCAGTCACTTCCGGAATGGCCCGACATAAAATTATTCTATATCTAGGAAACCGTGAGTGTTAGGTAGACAAAACAAGTATGGAATTGGAGATATTATAATTGGCTTTCAAACGAATCAATCCGATTGCGAATCGGTTAAGCCGTTTCGGAGAATCACGAAAACTACACATTCCATCCGCACTAGTCACTTCCAGAATGACCCAACATAAAATCATTCCATATTAAGGAAACTGTGAGTGTTAGGTAGACAAAACAAGGATGGAATTGTTGATATTATTATTGGCTTTCAAACGAATCAATCCGATTGCGAATCGGTTAAGTCGTTTCCGAGAAACACCGAAATTACACATATCATCCGCACCAGTCACTTCCAGAATGACCCAACATAAAATCATTCCATATTAAGGAACTGTGAGTGTTAAGTATACAAAACAAGTATGGAATTGTAGATATTATTATTGACTTTCATCCGATTGCAAATCAGTTAAGTCGTTTCCGAGAAAAACGAAAAATACATATTCTATCCGCACAAGTCACCTCCAGAATGACCCAACAAAAAATTATTCTATATCTCGGAAACTGTGAGTGTTATGTATACAAAACAAGTGTGGAATTGTAGATATTATTATTGACTTTCATCCGATTGCAAATCGGTTAAGTCGTTTCCGAGAAACACGAAAATTACATACTTCATCCGCACAAGTCACTTCCAGAATGAACCAACAAAAATTTATTCCATATCTCGGAAACTGTGAGTGTTAGGTAGACAAACAAAGGATGGAATTGTAGTTATTTACTATTGGCTTTCAAACGAATCGATCCGATTGCGAATCGGTTAAGTCGTTTCCGAGAAACACGAAAATTACACATTCCATCCGCACAAGTCACTTCCAGAATGACCCAACATAAAATTATTCTATATCTAGGGAACTGTGGGTGTTAGGTAGACAAAACAAGTATGGAATTGGAGATATTATAATTGGCTTTCAAACGAATCAATCCGATTGCGAATCGGTTAAGCCGTTTCGGAGAATCACGAAAACTACACATTCCATCCGCACTAGTCACTTCCAGAATGACCCAACATAAAATCATTCCATATTAAGGAAACCGTGAGTGTTAGGTAGACAAAACAAGTATGGAATTGGAGATATTATAATTGGCTTTCAAACGAATCAATCCGATTGCGAATCGGTTAAGCCGTTTCGGAGAATCACGAAAACTACACATTCCATCCGCACTAGTCACTTCCAGAATGACCCAACATAAAATCATTCCATATTAAGAAAACTGTGAGTGTTAGGTAGACCAAACATATATGGAATTGCAGATATTATTATTGGTTTTTAAACGAACCAAACCGATTGCGAATCGGTTAAGTAGTTTCCGAGAAACACGAAAATTACACATTCCATCCGCACCAGTCACTTCCAGAATGACCCAACATATAATTATTCTATATCTAGGAATCTGTGGGTGTTAGGTAGACAAACAAAGGATGGAATTGTAGTTATTTACTATTGGCTTTCAAACGAATCAATCCGATTGCGAATCGGTTAAGTCGTTTCCGAGAAACACGAAAATTACACATTCCATCCGCACAAGTAACATCCAGAATGATCCAACAGAAAATTATTCTATATCTCGTAAATTGTGAGTGTTATGTAGATAAAGCAAGTGTGGAATTGGTGATATTACTATTGGCTTTCAAACGAATCAATGCGATAGCGAATCGCTTAAGCCGTTTCCGAGAAACACAAAAATTAAACATTCCATCCGCACAAGTCACTTCCAGAATGACCCAACATAGAATTATTCTATATCTAGGGAACTGTGTGTGTTAGGTAGACAAAACAAGGATGGAATTGTAGATATTATTATTGGCTTTCAAACGAATCAATCCGATTGCGAATAGGTTAAGTCGTTTCCGAGAAACACGAAAATTACACATTCCAACCGCACCAATCACTTCCAGAATGACCCAACATAAAATTATTCTATATCTAGGAAACTGTGGGTGCTAGGTAGACAAAACAAGTATGGATTTGGAGATATTATAATTGGCTTTGAAACGAATCAATCCGATTGCGAATCGGTTAAGTCGTTTCCGAGAAACGCAAAAATTACACATTCCATCCGCACAAGTCACTTCCAGAATGATCCAACACTAAATTATTTTATATCTCGTAAATTGTGAGTGTTAGGTAGACAAAACAAGTATGTAATTGGATATATTATTATTGACTTTCAAACGAATCAATCCGATTGCGAATAGGTTAAGTCGTTTCCGAGAAACACGAAAATTACACATTCCATCCGCACCAGTCACTTCCAGAACGACCCAACATATAATTATTCTATATCTAGGAATCTGTGGGTGTTAGGTAGACAAAAAAAGGATGAAATTGTAGATCTTATTATTGGCTTTCAAACGAATCAATCCGATTACGAATCGGTTAAGTCGTTTCCGAGAAACACGAAAATTACACATTCCATCCGCACCAGTCACTTCCAGAATGACCCAACATATAATTATTCTATACCTAGGAAACTGTGAGTGTTAGGTAGACAAAACAAGGACGGAATTGTTGATATTATTATTGGCTTTCAAACGAATCAATCCGATTGCGAATCAGTTAAGTCGTTTCCGAGAAATACGAAAATTACACATTCTTCACACACACTTCCAGAATGACCCAACATAAAATTATTCTATATCTAGGAACTGTGGGTGGTAGGTAGACAAAACAAGAATGGAATTGTAGATATTATTATTGGCTTTCAACCGAATCAATCCGATTGCGAATCGGTTAAGTCGTTTCCGAGAAACACGAAAATTACACATTCCATCCGCTCCAGTCACTTCCAGAATGACCCAACATAAAATTATTCTATATCTAGGAAACTGTGGGTGTTAGGTAGACAAAACAAGTATGGAATTGGAGATATTATTATTGACTTTCAAACGAATCAATCCGATTGCGAATAGGTTAAGTCGTTTCCGAGAAACACGCAAATTACACATTCCATCCGCACCAGTCACATCCAGAATGACCTAACATAAAATTATTCTATATCTAGAAAACTGTGAGTGTTAGGTAGACAAAACAAGGATGGAATTGTAGATATTATTATTGGCTTTCAAACGAATCAATCCCATTGCGAATCAGTTAAGTCGTTTCCGAGAAAAACGAAAATTACATATTCGATCCGAAAAGACACTTCCAGAATGAGCAAGCATTAAATTATTCTATATCTCCGAAACTGTGAGTGCTGGGTAATAAGGCTGGAAAAACACACGAAAATTACATATTCCATCCGCAAAAGAATGGAATATGTAATCTGAGAATGGTCCAACATAAAATTATTCTATATCTCGGAAACTGTGAGTGTTACATATTCCATCCGCACAAAACACTCCGAGAATAACCCAACGTAAAATTGTTCTATTTCTAGGAAACTGTAAGTGCTAGGTAGACAAAACAAGGATGGAATTGTAGATATTATTATTGGCTTTCAAACGAATCAATCCGAATGCGAATCAGATAAGCCGTTTCCGAGAAACACGAAAATTACATGTTCCATACGTACAAGTCACTTCCAGAATGACCCAACATGCAATTGTTCTCTATTTCAGAAACTGTAAGTGTTATGTAGACAAAACAAGGATGGAATTGAAGATATTATTATTGGCTTTCAAACGAATCAATCTGATTGCGAATCGGTTAAGTCGTTTCCGAGAAACACGCAAATTACATATTCCATCCGCACCAGTCACTCCCAGAATGATCCAACATAAAATTATTCTATATCTAGGAAACTGTGGGTGTTAGGTAGACAAAACAAGTATGGAATTGGAGATATTACTATTGGCTTTCAAACGAATCAATCCGATTGCGAATCGCTTAAGTCCATCCGCACAAGTCACTTCCAGAATGACCCAACATTAAATTATTCTATATCTAGGGAACTGTGGGTATTAGGTAGACAAAACAAGTATGGAATTGGAGATATTATAATTGGCTTTCAAACGAATCAATCCGATTGCGAATCCGTTAAGCGGTTTCGGAGAATCACGAAAACTACACATTCCATCCGCACTAGTCACTTCCAGAATGACCCAACATAAAATCATTCCATATTAAGGAAACTGTGAGTGTTAGGTAGACCAAACATATATGGAATTGCAGATATTATTATTGGTTTTTAAACGAACCAAACCGATTGCGAATCGGTTAAGTAGTTTCCGAGAAACACGAAAATTACACATTCCATCCGCACCAGTCACTTCCAGAATGACCCAACATATAATTATTCTATATCTAGGAATCTGTGGGTGTTAGGTAGACAAACAAAGGATGGAATTGTAGTTATTTACTATTGGCTTTCAAACGAATCAATCCGATTGCGAATCGGTTAAGTCGTTTCCGAGAAACACGAAAATTACACATTCCATCCGCACAAGTAACATCCAGAATGATCCAACAGAAAATTATTCTATATCTCGTAAATTGTGAGTGTTATGTAGATAAAGCAAGTATGGAATTGGTGATATTACTATTGGCTTTCAAACGAATCAATGCGATAGCGAATCGCTTAAGCCGTTTCCGAGAAACACAAAAATTAAACATTCCATCCGCACAAGTCACTTCCAGAATGCCCCAACATAGAATTATTCTATATTTAGGGAACTGTGTGTGTTAGGTAGACAAAACAAGGATGGAATTGTAGATATTATAATTGGCTTTCAAACGAATCAATCCGATTGCGAATCGGTTAAGTCGTTTCCGAGAAACACGAAAATTACACATTCCAACCGCACCAATCACTTCCAGAATGACCCAACATAAAATTATTCTATATCTAGGAAACTGTGGGTGCTAGGTAGACAAAACAAGTATGGATTTGGAGATATTATAATTGGCTTTGAAACGAATCAATCCGATTGCGAATCGGTTAAGTCGTTTCCGAGAAACGCAAAAATTACACATTCCATCCGCACAAGTCACTTCCAGAATGATCCAACACAAAATTATTTTATATCTCGTAAATTGTGAGTGTTAGCTAGACAAAACAAGTATGTAATTGGATATATTATTATTGGCTTTCAAATGAATCAATCCGATTGCGAATCGGTTAAGTAGTTTCCGAGAAACACGAAAATTACACATTCCATCCGCACCAGTCACTTCCAGAACGACCCAACATATAATTATTCTATATCTAGGAATCTGTGGGTGTTAGGTAGACAAAAAAAGGATGAAATTGTAGATATTATTATTGGCTTTCAAACGAATCAATCCGATTACGAATCGGTTAAGTCGTTTCCGAGAAACACGAAAATTACACATTCCATCCGCACCAGTCACTTCCAGAATGACCCAACATATAATTATTCTATACCTAGGAAACTGTGAGTGTTAGGTAGACAAAACAAGGACGGAATTGTTGATATTATTATTGGCTTTCAAACGAATCAATCCGATTGCGAATCAGTTAAGTCGTTTCCGAGAAATACGAAAATTACACATTCTTCACACACACTTCCAGAATGACCCAACATAAAATTATTCTATATCTAGGAACTGTGGGTGGTAGGTAGACAAAACAAGAATGGAATTGTAGATATTATTATTGGCTTTCAACCGAATCAATCCGATTGCGAATCGGTTAAGTCGTTTCCGAGAAACACGAAAATTACACATTCCATCCGCTCCAGTCACTTCCAGAATGACCCAACATAAAATTATTCTATATCTAGGAAACTGTGGGTGCTAGGTAGACAAAACAAGTATGGATTTGGAGATATTATAATTGGCTTTGAAACGAATCAATCCGATTGCGAATCGGTTAAGTCGTTTCCGAGAAACGCAAAAATTACACATTCCATCCGCACAAGTCACTTCCAGAATGATCCAACACTAAATTATTTTATATCTCGTAAATTGTGAGTGTTAGGTAGACAAAACAAGTATGTAATTGGATATATTATTATTGACTTTCAAACGAATCAATCCGATTGCGAATAGGTTAAGTCGTTTCCGAGAAACACGAAAATTACACATTCCATCCGCACCAGTCACTTCCAGAACGACCCAACATATAATTATTCTATATCTAGGAATCTGTGGGTGTTAGGTAGACAAAAAAAGGATGAAATTGTAGATCTTATTATTGGCTTTCAAACGAATCAATCCGATTACGAATCGGTTAAGTCGTTTCCGAGAAACACGAAAATTACACATTCCATCCGCACCAGTCACTTCCAGAATGACCCAACATATAATTATTCTATACCTAGGAAACTGTGAGTGTTAGGTAGACAAAACAAGGACGGAATTGTTGATATTATTATTGGCTTTCAAACGAATCAATCCGATTGCGAATCAGTTAAGTCGTTTCCGAGAAATACGAAAATTACACATTCTTCACACACACTTCCAGAATGACCCAACATAAAATTATTCTATATCTAGGAACTGTGGGTGGTAGGTAGACAAAACAAGAATGGAATTGTAGATATTATTATTGGCTTTCAACCGAATCAATCCGATTGCGAATCGGTTAAGTCGTTTCCGAGAAACACGAAAATTACACATTCCATCCGCTCCAGTCACTTCCAGAATGACCCAACATAAAATTATTCTATATCTAGGAAACTGTGGGTGTTAGGTAGACAAAACAAGTATGGAATTGGAGATATTATTATTGACTTTCAAACGAATCAATCCGATTGCGAATAGGTTAAGTCGTTTCCGAGAAACACGCAAATTACACATTCCATCCGCACCAGTCACATCCAGAATGACCTAACATAAAATTATTCTATATCTAGAAAACTGTGAGTGTTAGGTAGACAAAACAAGGATGGAATTGTAGATATTATTATTGGCTTTCAAACGAATCAATCCGATTGCGAATCAGTTAAGTCGTTTCCGAGAAAAACGAAAATTACATATTCGATCCGAAAAGACACTTCCAGAATGAGCAAGCATTAAATTATTCTATATCTCCGAAACTGTGAGTGCTGGGTAATAAGGCTGGAAAAACACACGAAAATTACATATTCCATCCGCAAAAGAATGGAATATGTAATCTGAGAATGGTCCAACATAAAATTATTCTATATCTCGGAAACTGTGAGTGTTACATATTCCATCCGCACAAAACACTCCGAGAATAACCCAACGTAAAATTGTTCTATTTCTAGGAAACTGTAAGTGCTAGGTAGACAAAACAAGGATGGAATTGTAGATATTATTATTGGCTTTCAAACGAATCAATCCGAATGCGAATCAGATAAGCCGTTTCCGAGAAACACGAAAATTACATGTTCCATACGTACAAGTCACTTCCAGAATGACCCAACATGCAATTGTTCTCTATTTCAGAAACTGTAAGTGTTATGTAGACAAAACAAGGATGGAATTGAAGATATTATTATTGGCTTTCAAACGAATCAATCTGATTGCGAATCGGTTAAGTCGTTTCCGAGAAACACGCAAATTACATATTCCATCCGCACCAGTCACTCCCAGAATGATCCAACATAAAATTATTCTATATCTAGGAAACTGTGGGTGTTAGGTAGACAAAACAAGTATGGAATTGGAGATATTACTATTGGCTTTCAAACGAATCAATCCGATTGCGAATCGCTTAAGTCCATCCGCACAAGTCACTTCCAGAATGACCCAACATTAAATTATTCTATATCTAGGGAACTGTGGGTATTAGGTAGACAAAACAAGTATGGAATTGGAGATATTATAATTGGCTTTCAAACGAATCAATCCGATTGCGAATCCGTTAAGCGGTTTCGGAGAATCACGAAAACTACACATTCCATCCGCACTAGTCACTTCCAGAATGACCCAACATAAAATCATTCCATATTAAGGAAACTGTGAGTGTTAGGTAGACCAAACATATATGGAATTGCAGATATTATTATTGGTTTTTAAACGAACCAAACCGATTGCGAATCGGTTAAGTAGTTTCCGAGAAACACGAAAATTACACATTCCATCCGCACCAGTCACTTCCAGAATGACCCAACATATAATTATTCTATATCTAGGAATCTGTGGGTGTTAGGTAGACAAACAAAGGATGGAATTGTAGTTATTTACTATTGGCTTTCAAACGAATCAATCCGATTGCGAATCGGTTAAGTCGTTTCCGAGAAACACGAAAATTACACATTCCATCCGCACAAGTAACATCCAGAATGATCCAACAGAAAATTATTCTATATCTCGTAAATTGTGAGTGTTATGTAGATAAAGCAAGTATGGAATTGGTGATATTACTATTGGCTTTCAAACGAATCAATGCGATAGCGAATCGCTTAAGCCGTTTCCGAGAAACACAAAAATTAAACATTCCATCCGCACAAGTCACTTCCAGAATGCCCCAACATAGAATTATTCTATATTTAGGGAACTGTGTGTGTTAGGTAGACAAAACAAGGATGGAATTGTAGATATTATAATTGGCTTTCAAACGAATCAATCCGATTGCGAATCGGTTAAGTCGTTTCCGAGAAACACGAAAATTACACATTCCAACCGCACCAATCACTTCCAGAATGACCCAACATAAAATTATTCTATATCTAGGAAACTGTGGGTGCTAGGTAGACAAAACAAGTATGGATTTGGAGATATTATAATTGGCTTTGAAACGAATCAATCCGATTGCGAATCGGTTAAGTCGTTTCCGAGAAACGCAAAAATTACACATTCCATCCGCACAAGTCACTTCCAGAATGATCCAACACAAAATTATTTTATATCTCGTAAATTGTGAGTGTTAGCTAGACAAAACAAGTATGTAATTGGATATATTATTATTGGCTTTCAAATGAATCAATCCGATTGCGAATCGGTTAAGTAGTTTCCGAGAAACACGAAAATTACACATTCCATCCGCACCAGTCACTTCCAGAACGACCCAACATATAATTATTCTATATCTAGGAATCTGTGGGTGTTAGGTAGACAAAAAAAGGATGAAATTGTAGATATTATTATTGGCTTTCAAACGAATCAATCCGATTACGAATCGGTTAAGTCGTTTCCGAGAAACACGAAAATTACACATTCCATCCGCACCAGTCACTTCCAGAATGACCCAACATATAATTATTCTATACCTAGGAAACTGTGAGTGTTAGGTAGACAAAACAAGGACGGAATTGTTGATATTATTATTGGCTTTCAAACGAATCAATCCGATTGCGAATCAGTTAAGTCGTTTCCGAGAAATACGAAAATTACACATTCTTCACACACACTTCCAGAATGACCCAACATAAAATTATTCTATATCTAGGAACTGTGGGTGGTAGGTAGACAAAACAAGAATGGAATTGTAGATATTATTATTGGCTTTCAACCGAATCAATCCGATTGCGAATCGGTTAAGTCGTTTCCGAGAAACACGAAAATTACACATTCCATCCGCTCCAGTCACTTCCAGAATGACCCAACATAAAATTATTCTATATCTAGGAAACTGTGGGTGTTAGGTAGACAAAACAAGTATGGAATTGGAGATATTATTATTGACTTTCAAACGAATCAATCCGATTGCGAATAGGTTAAGTCGTTTCCGAGAAACACGCAAATTACACATTCCATCCGCACCAGTCACATCCAGAATGACCTAACATAAAATTATTCTATATCTAGAAAACTGTGAGTGTTAGGTAGACAAAACAAGGATGGAATTGTAGATATTATTATTGGCTTTCAAACGAATCAATCCGATTGCGAATCAGTTAAGTCGTTTCCGAGAAAAACGAAAATTACATATTCGATCCGAAAAGACACTTCCAGAATGAGCAAGCATTAAATTATTCTATATCTCCGAAACTGTGAGTGCTGGGTAATAAGGCTGGAAAAACACACGAAAATTACATATTCCATCCGCAAAAGAATGGAATATGTAATCTGAGAATGGTCCAACATAAAATTATTCTATATCTCGGAAACTGTGAGTGTTACATATTCCATCCGCACAAAACACTCCGAGAATAACCCAACGTAAAATTGTTCTATTTCTAGGAAACTGTAAGTGCTAGGTAGACAAAACAAGGATGGAATTGTAGATATTATTATTGGCTTTCAAACGAATCAATCCGAATGCGAATCAGATAAGCCGTTTCCGAGAAACACGAAAATTACATGTTCCATACGTACAAGTCACTTCCAGAATGACCCAACATGCAATTGTTCTCTATTTCAGAAACTGTAAGTGTTATGTAGACAAAACAAGGATGGAATTGAAGATATTATTATTGGCTTTCAAACGAATCAATCTGATTGCGAATCGGTTAAGTCGTTTCTGAGAAACACGCAAATTACATATTCCATCCGCACCAGTCACTCCCAGAATGACCCAACATAAAATTATTCTATATCTAGGAAACTGTGGGTGTTAGGTAGACAAAACAAGTATGGAATTGGAGATATTACTATTGGCTTTCAAACGAATCAATCCGATTGCGAATCGCTTAAGTCCATCCGCACAAGTCACTTCCAGAATGACCCAACATTAAATTATTCTATATCTAGGGAACTGTGGGTATTAGGTAGACAAAACAAGTATGGAATTGGAGATATTATAATTGGCTTTCAAACGAATCAATCCGATTGCGAATCGGTTAAGCCGTTTCGGAGAATCACGAAAACTACACATTCCACCCGCACTAGTCACTTCCAGAATGACCCAATATAAAATCATTCCATATTAAGGAAACTGTGAGTGTTAGGTAGACCAAACATATATGGAATTGCAGATATTATTATTGGTTTTTAAACGAACCAAACCGATTGCGAATCGGTTAAGTAGTTTCCGAGAAACACGAAAATTACACATTTCATCCGCACCAGTCACTTCCAGAATGACCCAACATATAATTATTCTATATCTAGGAATCTGTGGGTGTTAGGTAGACAAACAAAGGATGGAATTGTAGTTATTTACTATTGGCTTTCAAACGAATCAATCCGATTGCGAATCGGTTAA
Source organism: Stomoxys calcitrans (assembly GCF_963082655.1). NCBI lineage: Eukaryota > Metazoa > Arthropoda > Insecta > Diptera > Muscidae > Stomoxys > Stomoxys calcitrans. Next base: position 150,912,292 of record NC_081553.1, on the reverse strand, counting down.
GTCGTTTCCGAGAAACACGAAAATTACACATTCCATCCGCACAAGTAACATCCAGAATGATCCAACAGAAAATTATTCTATATCTCGTAAATTGTGAGTGTTATGTAGATAAAGCAAGTATGGAATTGGTGATATTACTATTGGCTTTCAAACGAATCAATGCGATAGCGAATCGCTTAAGCCGTTTCCGAGAAACACAAAAATTAAACATTCCATCCGCACAAGTCACTTCCAGAATGACCCAACATAGAATTATTCTATATTTAGGGAACTGTGTGTGTTAGGTAGACAAAACAAGGATGGAATTGTAGATATTATAATTGGCTTTCAAACGAATCAATCCGATTGCGAATCGGTTAAGTCGTTTCCGAGAAACACGAAAATTACACATTCCAACCGCACCAATCACTTCCAGAATGACCCAACATAAAATTATTCTATATCTAGGAAACTGTGGGTGCTAGGTAGACAAAACAAGTATGGATTTGGAGATATTATAATTGGCTTTCAAACGAATCAATCCGATTGCGAATCGGTTAAGTCGTTTCCGAGAAACGCAAAAATTACACATTCCATCCGCACAAGTCACTTCCAGAATGATCCAACAAAAAATTATTTTATATCTCGTAAATTGTGAGTGTTAGGTAGACAAAACAAGTATGTAATTGGATATATTATTATTGGCTTTCAAATGAATCAATCCGATTGCGAATCGGTTAAGTAGTTTCCGAGAAACACGAAAATTACACATTCCATCCGCACCAGTCACTTCCAGAATGACCCAACATATAATTATTCTATATCTATGAATCTGTGGGTGTTAGGTAGACAAAAAAAGTGTGAAATTGTAGATATTATTATTGGCTTTCAAACGAATCAATCCGATTACGAATCGGTTAAGTCGTTTCCGAGAAACACGAAAATTACACATTCCATCCGCACCAGTCACTTCCAGAATGACCCAACATATAATTATTCTATATCTAGGAAACTGTGAGTGTTAGGTAGACAAAACAAGGACGGAATTGTTGATATTATTATTGGCTTTCAAACGAATCAATCCGATTGCGAATCAGTTAAGTCGTTTCCGAGAAATACGAAAATTACACATTCTTCACACACACTTCCAGAATGACCCAACATAAAATTATTCTATATCTAGGAACTGTGGGTGGTAGGTAGACAAAACAAGAATGGAATTGTAGATATTATTATTGGCTTTCAACCGAATCAATCCGATTGCGAATCGGTTAAGTCGTTTCCGAGAAACACGAAAATTACACATTCCATCCGCTCCAGTCACTTCCAGAATGACCCAACATAAAATTATTCTATATCTCGGAAACTGTGAGTGTTACATATTCCATCCGCACAAAACACTCCGAGAATAACCCAACGTAAAATTGTTCTATTTCTAGGAAACTGTAAGTGCTAGGTAGACAAAACAAGGATGGAATTGTAGATATTATTATTGGCTTTCAAACGAATCAATCCGAATGCGAATCAAATAAGCCGTTTCCGAGAAACACGAAAATTACATGTTCCATACGTACAAGTCACTTCCAGAATGACCCAACATGCAATTGTTCTCTATTTCAGAAACTGTAAGTGTTACGTAGACAAAACAAGGATGGAATTGAAGATATTATTATTGGCTTTCAAACGAATCAATCTGATTGCGAATCGGTTAAGTCGTTTCCGAGAAACACGCAAATTACATATTCCATCCGCACCAGTCACTCCCAGAATGACCCAACATAAAATTATTCTATATCTAGGAAACTGTGGGTGTTAGGTAGACAAAACAAGTATGGAATTGGAGATATTACTATTGGCTTTCAAACGAATCAATCCGATTGCGAATCGGTTAAGCCGTTTCGGAGAATCACGAAAACTACACATTCCATCCGCACTAGTCACTTCCAGAATGACCCAACATAAAATCATTCCATATTAAGGAAACTGTGAGTGTTAGGTAGACCAAACATATATGGAATTGCAGATATTATTATTGGTTTTTAAACGAACTAAACCGATTGCGAATCGGTTAAGTAGTTTCCGAGAAACACGAAAATTACACATTCCATCCGCACCAGTCACTTCCAGAATGACCCAACATATAATTATTCTATATCTAGGAATCTGTGGGTGTTAGGTAGACAAACAAAGGATGGAATTGTAGTTATTTACTATTGGCTTTCAAACGAATCAATCCGATTGCGAATCGGTTAAGTCGTTTCCGAGAAACACGAAAATTACACATTCCATCCGCACAAGTAACATCCAGAATGATCCAACAGAAAATTATTCTATATCTCGTAAATTGTGAGTGTTATGTAGATAAAGCAAGTATGGAATTGGTGATATTACTATTGGCTTTCAAACGAATCAATGCGATAGCGAATCGCTTAAGCCGTTTCCGAGAAACACAAAAATTAAACATTCCATCCGCACAAGTCACTTCCAGAATGACCCAACATAGAATTATTCTATATTTAGGGAACTGTGTGTGTTAGGTAGACAAAACAAGGATGGAATTGTAGATATTATAATTGGCTTTCAAACGAATCAATCCGATTGCGAATCGGTTAAGTCGTTTCCGAGAAACACGAAAATTACACATTCCAACCGCACCAATCACTTCCAGAATGACCCAACATAAAATTATTCTATATCTAGGAAACTGTGGGTGCTAGGTAGACAAAACAAGTATGGATTTGGAGATATTATAATTGGCTTTCAAACAAATCAATCCGATTGCGAATCGGTTAAGTCGTTTCCGAGAAACGCAAAAATTACACATTCCATCCGCACAAGTCACTTCCAGAATGATCCAACAAAAAATTATTTTATATCTCGTAAATTGTGAGTGTTAGGTAGACAAAACAAGTATGTAATTGGATATATTATTATTGGCTTTCAAATGAATCAATCCGATTGCGAATCGGTTAAGTAGTTTCCGAGAAACACGAAAATTACACATTCCATCCGCACCAGTCACTTCCAGAATGACCCAACATATAATTATTCTATATCTAGGAATCTGTGGGTGTTAGGTAGACAAAAAAAGGATGAAATTGTAGATATTATTATTGGCTTTCAAACGAATCAATCCGATTACGAATCGGTTAAGTCGTTTCCGAGAAACACGAAAATTACACATTCCATCCGCACCAGTCACTTCCAGAATGACCCAACATATAATTATTCTATACCTAGGAAACTGTGAGTGTTAGGTAGACAAAACAAGGACGGAATTGTTGATATTATTATTGGCTTTCAAACGAATCAATCCGATTGCGAATCAGTTAAGTCGTTTCCGAGAAATACGAAAATTACACATTCTTCACACACACTTCCAGAATGACCCAACATAAAATTATTCTATATCTAGGAACTGTGGGTGGTAGGTAGACAAAACAAGAATGGAATTGTATATATTATTATTGGCTTTCAACCGAATCAATCCGATTGCGAATCGGTTAAGTCGTTTCCGAGAAACACGAAAATTACACATTCCATCCGCTCCAGTCACTTCCAGAATGACCCAACATAAAATTATTCTATATCTAGGAAACTGTGGGTGTTAGGTAGACAAAACAAGTATGGAATTGGAGATATTATTATTGACTTTCAAACGAATCAATCCGATTGCGAATAGGTTAAGTCGTTTCCGAGAAACACGCAAATTACATATTCGATCCGAAAAGACACTTCCAGAATGAGCAAGCATTAAATTATTCTATATCTCCGAAACTGTGAGTGCTGGGTAATAAGGCTGGAAAAACACACGAAAATTACATATTCCATCCGCAAAAGAATGGAATATGTAATCTGAGAATGGTCCAACATAAAATTATTCTATATCTCGGAAACTGTGAGTGTTACATATTCCATCCGCACAAAACACTCCGAGAATAACCCAACGTAAAATTGTTCTATTTCTAGGAAACTGTAAGTGCTAGGTAGACAAAACAAGGATGGAATTGTAGATATTATTATTGGCTTTCAAACGAATCAATCCGAATGCGAATCAAATAAGCCGTTTCCGAGAAACACGAAAATTACATGTTCCATACGTACAAGTCACTTCCAGAATGACCCAACATGCAATTGTTCTCTATTTCAGAAACTGTAAGTGTTACGTAGACAAAACAAGGATGGAATTGAAGATATTATTATTGGCTTTCAAACGAATCAATCTGATTGCGAATCGGTTAAGTCGTTTCCGAGAAACACGCAAATTACATATTCCATCCGCACCAGTCACTCCCAGAATGACCCAACATAAAATTATTCTATATCTAGGAAACTGTGGGTGTTAGGTAGACAAAACAAGTATGGAATTGGAGATATTACTATTGGCTTTCAAACGAATCAATCCGATTGCGAATCGCTTAAGTCCATCCGCACAAGTCACTTCCAGAATGACCCAACATTAAATTATTCTATATCTAGGGAACTGTGGGTATTAGGTAGACAAAACAAGTATGGAATTGGAGATGTTATAATTGGCTTTCAAACGAATCAATCCGATTGCGAATCGGTTAAGCCGTTTCGGAGAATCACGAAAACTACACATTCCATCCGCACTAGTCACTTCCAGAATGACCCAACATAAAATCATTCCATATTAAGGAAACTGTGAGTGTTAGGTAGACCAAACATATATGGAATTGCAGATATTATTATTGGTTTTTAAACGAACCAAACCGATTGCGAATCGGTTAAGTAGTTTCCGAGAAACACGAAAATTACACATTCCATCCGCACCAGTCACTTCCAGAATGACCCAACATATAATTATTCTATATCTAGGAATCTGTGGGTGTTAGGTAGACAAACAAAGGATGGAATTGTAGTTATTTACTATTGGCTTTCAAACGAATCAATCCGATTGCGAATCGGTTAAGTCGTTTCCGAGAAACACGAAAATTACACATTCCATCCGCACAAGTAACATCCAGAATGATCCAACAGAAAATTATTCTATATCTCGTAAATTGTGAGTGTTATGTAGATAAAGCAAGTATGGAATTGGTGATATTACTATTGGCTTTCAAACGAATCAATGCGATAGCGAATCGCTTAATCCGTTTCCGAGAAACACAAAAATTAAACATTCCATCCGCACAAGTCACTTCCAGAATGACCCAACATAGAATTATTCTATATTTAGGGAACTGTGTGTGTTAGGTAGACCAAACATATATGGAATTGCAGATATTATTATTGGTTTTTAAACGAACCAAACCGATTGCGAATCGGTTAAGTAGTTTCCGAGAAACACGAAAATTACACATTCCATCCGCACCAGTCACTTCCAGAATGACCCAACATATAATTATTCTATATCTAGGAATCTGTGGGTGTTAGGTAGACAAACAAAGGATGGAATTGTAGTTATTTACTATTGGCTTTCAAACGAATCAATCCGATTGCGAATCGGTTAAGTCGTTTCCGAGAAACACGAAAATTACACATTCCATCCGCACAAGTAACATCCAGAATGATCCAACAAAAAATTATTTTATATCTCGTAAATTGTGAGTGTTAGGTAGACAAAACAAGTATGTAATTGGATATATTATTATTGGCTTTCAAATGAATCAATCCGATTGCGAATCGGTTAAGTAGTTTCCGAGAAACACAAAAATTAAACATTCCATCCGCACAAGACACTTCCAGAATGACCCAACATAGAATTATTCTATATTTAGGGAACTGTGTGTGTTAGGTAGACAAAACAAGGATGGAATTGTAGATATTATAATTGGCTTTCAAACGAATCAATCCGATTGCGAATCGGTTAAGTCGTTTCCGAGAAACACGAAAATTACACATTCCAACCGCACCAATCACTTCCAGAATGACCCAACATAAAATTATTCTATATCTAGGAAACTGTGGGTGCTAGGTAGACAAAACAGGTATGGATTTGGAGATATTATAATTGGCTTTCAAACGAATCAATCCGATTGCGAATCGGTTAAGTCGTTTCCGAGAAACACGAAAATTACACATTCCATCCGCACAAGTAACATCCAGAATGATCCAACAAAAAATTATTTTATGTCTCGTAAATTGTGAGTGTTAGGTAGACAAAACAAGTATGTAATTGGATATATTATTATTGGCTTTCAAATGAATCAATCCGATTGCGAATCGGTTAAGTAGTTTCCGAGAAACACAAAAATTAAACATTCCATCCGCACAAGTCACTTCCAGAATGACCCAACATATAATTATTCTATATTTAGGGAACTGTGTGTGTTAGGTAGACAAAACAAGGATGGAATTGTAGATATTATAATTGGCTTTCAAACGAATCAATCCGATTGCGAATCGGTTAAGTCGTTTCCGAGAAACACGAAAATTACACATTCCAACCGCACCAATCACTTCCAGAATGACCCAACATAAAATTATTCTATATCTAGGAAACTGTGGGTGCTAGGTAGACAAAACAGGTATGGATTTGGAGATATTATAATTGGCTTTCAAACGAATCAATCCGATTGCGAATCGGTTAAGTCGTTTCCGAGAAACGCAAAAATTACACATTCCAACCGCACAAGTCACTTCCAGAATGATCCAACAAAAAATTATTTTATATCTCGTAAATTGTGAGTGTTAGGTAGACAAAACAAGTATGTAATTGGATATATTATTATTGGCTTTCAAATGAATCAATCCGATTGCGAATAGGTTAAGTCGTTTCCGAGAAACACGAAAATTACACATTCCATCCGCACCAGTCACTTCCAGAATGACCCAACATATAATTATTCTATATCTAGGGAACTGTGGGTGTTAGGTAGACAAAACAGGCTTTCAAACGAATCAATCCGATTGCGAATCGGTTAAGTAGTTTCCGAGAAACACGAGAATTACACATTCCATCCGCACCAGTCACTTCCAGAATGGCCCAACATAAAATTATTCTATATCTAGGAATCTGTGGGTGTTAGGTAGACAAAAAAAGGATGAAATTGTAGATATTATTATTGGCTTTCAAACGAATCAATCCGATTACGAATCGGTTAAGTCGTTTCCGAGAAACACGAAAATTACACATTCCATCCGCACCAGTCACTTCCAGATTGACCCAACATATAATTATTCTATATCTAGGAAACTGTGAGTGTTAGGTAGACAAAACAAGGACGGAATTGTTGATATTATTATTGGCTTTCAAACGAATCAATCCAATTGCGAATCAGTTAAGTCGTTTCCGAGAAATACGAAAATTACACATTCTTCACACACACTTCCAGAATGACCCAACATAAAATTATTCTATATCTAGGAACTGTGGGTGGTAGGTAGACAAAACAAGAATGGAATTGTAGATATTATTATTGGCTTTCAACCGAATCAATCCGATTGCGAATCGGTTAAGTCGTTTCCGAGAAACACGAAAATTACACATTCCATCCGCTCCAGTCACTTCCAGAATGACCCAACATAAAATTATTCTATATCTAGGAAACTGTGGGTGTTAGGTAGACAAAACAAGTATGGAATTGGAGATATTATTATTGACTTTCAAACGAATCAATCCGATTGCGAATAGGTTAAGTCGTTTCCGAGAAACACGCAAATTACACATTCCATCCGCACCAGTCACATCCAGAATGACCTAACATAAAATTATTCTATATCTAGAAAACTGTGAGTGTAAGGTAGACAAAACAAGGATGGAATTGTAGATATTATTATTGGCTTTCAAACGAATCAATCCGATTGCGAATCAGTTAAGTCGTTTCCGAGAAAAACGAAAATTACATATTCGATCCGAAAAGACACTTCCAGAATGAGCAAGCATTAAATTATTCTATATCTCCGAAACTGTGAGTGCTGGGTAATAAGGCTGGAAAAACACACGAAAATTACATATTCCATCCGCAAAAGAATGGAATATGTAATCTGAGAATGGTCCAACATAAAATTATTCTATATCTCGGAAACTGTGAGTGTTACATATTCCATCCGCACAAAACACTCCGAGAATAACCCAACGTAAAATTGTTCTATTTCTAGGAAACTGTAAGTGCTAGGTAGACAAAACAAGGATGGAATTGTAGATATTATTATTGGCTTTCAAACGAATCAATCCGAATGCGAATCAGATAAGCCGTTTCCGAGAAACACGAAAATTACATGTTCCATACGTACAAGTCACTTCCAGAATGACCCAACATGCAATTGTTCTCTATTTCAGAAACTGTAAGTGTTACGTAGACAAAACAAGGATGGAATTGAAGATATTATTATTGGCTTTCAAACGAATCAATCTGATTGCGAATCGGTTAAGTCGTTTCCGAGAAACACGCAAATTACATATTCCATCCGCACCAGTCACTCCCAGAATGACCCAACATAAAATTATTCTATATCTAGGAAACTGTGGGTGTTAGGTAGACAAAACAAGTATGGAATTGGAGATATTACTATTGGCTTTCAAACGAATCCATCCGATTGCGAATCACTTAAGTCCATCCGCACAAGTCACTTCCAGAATGACCCAACATTAAATTATTCTATATCTAGGGAACTGTGGGTATTAGGTAGACAAAACAAGTATGGAATTGGAGATATAACTATTGACTTTCAAACGAATCAATCGGATTGCGATCGCTTAAGTCGTTTCCGAGAAACACGAATATTACACATTCCATCCGCACCAGTCACTTCCAGAATGGCCCAACATAAAATCATTCCATATTTAGGAAACTGTGAGTGTTAGGTAGACAAAACAAGGATGGAATTTGAGATCTTATTATTGGCTTTCAAACGAATCAATCCGATTGTGAAGCGGTTAAGCCACCAGCATAAAATTAGTCTATATCTCGGAAAGTGTGAGTGCTAGGTAGGCAAAATGGGGCTGACGTTATAGATATTATTATTGGCTTTCAAACGAATCAATCCGATTGCGAATTGGTGAAGTCGTTTCCGAGAAACACGAAAATTACATATTATATCTGCATAAGTCACTCCGAGAATGACCCAGCATAAAATTATTCTATGTCACGGAATCTATTAGTGCTAGGTACGCAGAATAAGCCTGGAATTGTAGAAATTATTGGCTTTCAAACGAATCAATCCGATTGCGAATAGGTTAAGTCGTTTCCGAGAAACACGAAAATTACATATTCCACCCGCACAAATCACTCCGAGAATGACCCAACATACAATTTTTCTATTTTTCGGAAACTGTGAGTGTTAGGTAGACAAAACAAGAATGGAATTTGAGATATTATTATTGGCTTTCAAACGAATCAATCCGATTGCGGATCAGTTAAGCTGTTTCCGAGAAACACAAAAATTACACATTTCATCCGCACAAGTCACCTCCAGAATGACCCAACACAAAATTATTCTATATCTCGGAAACTGTAAGTGTTAGGTAGACAAACAAGGACGGAATTTCAGATATTATTAATGACTTTCAACCGAATAAAACCTAATGCGGATCGGTTAAGTCGTTTCCGAGACACACAAAAATTACATATTCCATCCGCACAAGTCACTTCCAGAGTGACACAACAAAAAATTATTCTATATCTCGGAAACTGTGAGTGTTAGGTAGACAAACAAGGACGTATTTGTAGATATTATTAATAGCTTTCAAACGAATCAATCTGATTGCGAATCCGAGAAAAACGAAAATTACATATTCCATCCGCACAAGACACTTCCAGAATGACCCAACATCAAATTATTCTATATCTCGGAAGTTATACTTGCTAGGTAATAAGTCTGGAATTGTAGATATTATTATTTACTTGTAAACGAATCAAACCGATTGCGAATCGGTTAAGTCATTTCCGAGAAATACGAAAATTAAATATTTCATCCGCACAAGTCACTTCCAGAATGAACCAATATAAAATTATTCTATATCTAGGAACTGTGAGAGCTAGGTAGGCAAAATAAGGCTGGCATTATAGATATTATTATTGGCTTTCAAACGAATCAAACCGAATGCGAATCGGTTAAGTCGTTTCCGAGAAACACGAAATTTACATACTCCATCCGCACAAGTCACTTCCAGAATGACCCAAAATAAAATTATTCTATATCTCGGAAACTGTGAGAGTGAGGATGGAATTGTAGATATTATTATTGGCTCTCAAACGAATCAATCCGATTGTGAATCGGTTAAGTCGTTTCCGATAAAAACAAAAATGTCATATTCCATCCGCACAAGTCACTCCGAGAATGACCAATTGTATATATTATTATTCGCTTTCAAACGAATCAATCCGATTGCAAATCGGTTAAGTCGTTTCCGAGAAAAACCAAAATTACATATTCCATCCGCACAAGTCACTCCGAGAATGACCCAACATAAAATTATTCCATTTCTAGGATTGTATGGGTGCTAGGTAGGCAAAACAAGGACGAAATTGTAGATATTATTATTGGCTTTCAAACGAATCAATCCGATTGTGAATCGTTTAATTCGTTTCCGATAAAAACAAAAACTTCACATTCCATCCGCACAAGTCACTCCGAGAATGACCAATTGTATATATTATTATTGGCTTTCAAACGAATCAATCCGATTTCGAATCGGTTAAGTTGATTCCAAGAAAAACGAAAACTTCATATTCCATCCACACAAGTCACTCCGAGAATGACCCAACATAAAATTATTCTATATCGCAGAAAGTGTGAGTCCTAGTTAGGCCAAATAAGGCTGCCGTTGTAGACATAATTATTGGCTTTCAAACGAATCAATCCGATTGCGAATCGGTTAAAACCTTTCCGAGAAACACGAAAATTACATTCCATCCGCACAAGTCACTCCGAGAACGACCCAACACAAAATTATTCTATATCTCGGAAAGTGTGAGTGCTAGGTAGACAAAACAAGTATGGAATTATTATTATTATTATTATTATTATTATTGGCATTCAAACGTTTCCGAAAAAATCGAAGATTACATATTCCATCGACACAAGTCACTCCGAGAATTACCCCAACATAGAATTATTCTATATCTCGGAAAGTGTGAGTGCTAGATAGGCAAAATTATTCTGGAATTGTAGATATTATTATTGGCTTTCAAACGAATGAATCCGATTTCAAACGAATCAATCCGATCGGTTAAGTTGTTTCCGAGAAAAAACGAAAATTACATATTCCATCCGCACAAGATACTTTCAGAATGACCCAACACAATATTAATCTATATCTCGGAAACTGTGAGTGCTAGGTAGGCAAAATTATTCTGGAATTGTAGATATTATTATTGGCTTTCAAACGAATCAATCCGATTTCAAACGAATTAATCCGATTTCAAACGAATCAATCCGATCGATTAAGTTGTTTCCGAGAAAAAACGAAAATTACTTATTCCATCCGCACAAGATACTTCCAGAATGACCCAACATAAAATTATTCTATATCTCGGAAACTGTGAGTGCTAGGTAGGCAAAAACTTGGGATGGAATTGTAGATATTATTATTGGCTTTCAAACGAATCAATCTGATTGCGAATCGGTAAAGTCGTTTCCGAGGAAAACGAAAATTACATATTCCATCCCCACAAGTCACTTTCAGAATGACCCAGCATACAATTATTCTACATCTCGGAAACTGTGAGTGTTATGTGGAAAAATAAGGCTGGCATTATAGATATTATTATTGGCTTTCAAACGAATCAATCCGATTGTGGATCGTTAAGTCGTTTCCGATAAAAACAAAAACTTCATATTCCATCCGCACAAGTCACTCCGAGAATGACCAAATGTATATATTGTTATTGGCTTTCAAACAAATCAATCCGATTGCAAATCGGTTAAGTCGTTTCCGAGAAAAACGAGAACTACATATTCCATCCGCACAAGTCACTCCGAGAATGACCCAACACAAAATTATTCTATATCTCGGAAAGTGTGAGTGCTAGGTAGACAAAACAAGTATGGAATTGTAGAAATTATTATTGGCATTCAAACGTTTCCGAGAAAATCGACGATTGCATATTCCATCCACACAAGTCACTCCGAGAATTACCCCAACATAAAATTGTTCTATATCTCGGAAAGTGTGAGTGCTAGGTAGGCAAAATTATTCTGGAATTGTAGATATTATTATTGGCTTTCAAACGAATGAATCCGATTTCAAACGATTCAATCCGATCGGTTAAGTTGTTTCCGAGAAAAAACGAAAATTACATATTCCATCCGCACAAGATACTTCCAGAATGACCCAACACAATATTAATCTATATCTCGGAAACTGTGAGTGCTAGGTAGGCAAAACAAGGATGGAATTTTAGATATTATTATTGGCTTTCAAACGAATCAATCCGATTTCAAACGAATTAATCCGATTTCAAACGAATCAATCCGATCGGTTAAGTCGTTTCCGAGAAACACGAAAATTACATATTCCACCCGCACAAATCACTCCGAGAATGACCCAACATAAAATTTTTCTATTTTTCGGAAACTGTGAGTGTTAGGTAGACAAAACAAGAATGGAATTTGAGATATTGTTATTGGCTTTCAAACGAATCAATCCGATTGCGGATCAGTTAAGCTGTTTCCGAGAAACACAAAAATTACACATTTCATCCGCACAAGTCACTTCCAGAATGACCCAACACAAAATTATTCTCTATCTCGGAAACAGTAAGTGTTAGGTAGACAAACAAGGACGGAATTTCAGATATTATTAATGACTTTCAATCGAATAAAACCTAATGCGAATCAGTTAAGTCGTTTCCGAGACACACAAAAATTACATATTCCATCCGCAAAAGTCACTTCCAGTGAGCCACAACAAAAAATTATTCTATATCTCGGAAACTGTGAGTGTTAGGTAGACAAACAATGACGGATTTGTAGATATTATTAATGGCTTTCAAACGAATCAATCTGATTGCGAATCCGAGAAAAACGAAAATTACATATTCCATCCGCACAAGACACTTCCAGAATGACCAAGCATAAAATTATTCTATATCTCGGAAGTTATTATTGCTAGGTAATAAGTCTGGAATTGTAGATATAATTATTGGCTTTCAAACGAATCAATCCGATTGCGAATCGGTTAAGTCATTTCCGAGCAACAGGAAAATTAAATATTCCATCCGCACAAGTCACTTCCAGAATGAACCAATATAAAATTATTCTATATATAGGAACTGTGAGTGCTAGGTAGACAAAACAAGGATGGAATTGTAGATATTATTATTGGCTTTCAAACGAATCAATGCAATTGCGAATCGGTTAAGTCGTTTCCGAGAAATAGGAAAATTACATATTCCATCCGCACAAGTCACTCCGAGAATGACCCAACATAATATTATTCTATATCTCGGAAACTGTCAGTGTTAGGTAGACAAACAAGGACGGAATTTCAGATATTATTAATGACTTTCAACCGAATAAAAGCTAATGCGAATCGGTTAGGTCGTTTCCGAGACACACAAAAATTACATATTCCATCCGCACAAGACACTTCCAGAATGACCAAGCATAAAATTATTCTATATCTCGGAAGTTATAATTACTAGGTAATAAGTCTGGAATTGTAGATATTATTATTTACTTGTAAACGAATCAATCCGATTGCGAATCGGTTAAGTCGTTTCCGAGAAACACGAAAATTACATATTATATCCGCACAAGTCACTCCGAGAATGACCCAGCATAAAATTGTTCTATATCTCGAAAAGTGTGAGTGCTAGGTAGGCAAAATAAGGCTGGCATTATAGATATTATTATTGGCTTTCAAACGAATCAAACCGAATGCGAATCGGTTAAGTCGTTTCTGAGAAACACGAAATTTACACACTCCATCCGCACAAGTCACTTCCAGAATGACCCAAAATAAAATTATTCTATATCTCGGAAACTGTGAGAGTGAGGATGGAATTGTAGATATTGTTATTGGCTTTCAAACGAATCAATCCGTTTGTGAATCGGTTAAGTCGTTTCCGATAAAAACAAAAATTTCATATTCCATCCGTACAAGTCACTCCGAGAATGATCAATTGTATATATTATTATTGGCTTTCAACCAAATCAATCCGATTGCAAATCTGTTAAGTCGTTTCCGAGAAAAACGAAAATTACATATTCCATCCGCACAAGTCACTCCGAGAATGACCCAACATAAAATTATTCCATATCCAGGATTGTGTGGGTGCTAGGTAGGCAAAACAAGGACGAAATTGAAGATATTATTATTGGCTTTCAAACGAATCAATCCGATTGTGAATCGTTTAAGTCGTTTCCGATAAAAACAAAAACTTCATATTCCATCCGCACAAGTCACTCCGAGAATGACCAATTGTATATATTATTATTGGCTTTCAAACGAATCAATCCGATTGCGAATCGGTTAAGTCGTTTCCGAGAAAAACGAAAATTACATATTCCATCCACACAAGTCACTCCGAGAATGACCCAACATAAAATTATTCTATATCGCAGAAAGTGTGAGTCCTAGGTAGGCCAAATAAGGCTGGCATTGTAGATATAATTATTGGCTTTCAAACGAATCAATCCGATTGCGAATCTGTTAAGTCCTTTCCGAGAAACACAAAAATTACATATTCCATCCGCACAAGTCACTCCGAGAACGACCCAACACAAAATTATTCTATATCTCGGAACGTGTGAGTGCTAGGTAGACAAAACAAGTATGGAATTGTAGAAATTATTATTGGCATTCAAGCGTTTCCGAGAAAATCGAAGATTACATATTCCATCCACACAAGTCACTCCGAGAATTACTCCAACATAAAATTGTTCTATATCTCGGAAAGTGTGAGTGCTAGGTAGGCAAAATTATTCTGGAATTGTAGATATTATTATTGGCTTTCAAACGAATGAATCCGATTTCAAACGAATGAATCCGATTTCAAACGAATCAATCCGATCGGTTAAGTTCTTTCCGAGAAAAAACGAAAATTACATATTCCATCCGCACAAGATACTTCCAGAATGACCCAACACAATATTAATCTATATCTTGGAAACTGTGAGTGCTAGGTAGGCAAAATTATTCTGGAATTGTAGATATTATTATTGGCTTTCAAACGAATCAATCCGATTTCACACGAATTAATCCGATTTCAAACGAATTAAACCGATTTCAAACGAATCAATCCGATCGGTTAAGTTGTTTCCGAGAAAAAACGAAAATTATATATTCCATCCGCACAAGATATTTCCAGAATGACCCAACATAAAATTAGTCTATATCTCGGAATCTGTGAGTGTTAAGTATACAAAACAAGTATGGAATTGTAGATATTATTATTGACTTTCAAACGAATCAATCCGATTGCAATTCGGTTAAGTCGTTTCCGAGAAACACGAAAATTACACATTCCATCCGCACAAGTCAGTTCCAGAATGATCCAACACAAAATTATTCTATATCTAGGAATCTGTGGGTGTTAGGTAGACAAAAAAAGGATGGAATTGTAGATATTATTATTGACTTTCAAACAAATCGATCCGATTGCAATTCGGTTAAGTCGTTTCCGAGAAACACGAAAATTACACATTCCATCCGCACAGGTCACTTCCAGAATGATCCAACACAAAATTATTCTATATCTAGGAATCTGTGGGTGTTAGGTAGACAAAAAAAGGATGGAATTGTAGATATTATTATTGACTTTCAAACGAATCAATCCGATTGCGAATCTGTTAAGTAGTTTCCGAGAAACACGAAAATTACACATTCCATCCGCACCAGACACTTCCAGAATGACCCAACATATAATTATTCTATATCTAGGAATCTGTGGGTGTTAGGTAGACAAAAAAGGATGGAATTGTAGATATTATTATTGGCTTTCAAACGAATCAATCCGATTGCGAATCGGTTAAGTAGTTTCCGAGAAACACGAAAATTACACATTCCATCCGCACAGGTCACTTCCAGACTGATCCAACACAAAATTATTCTATATCTCGTAAATTGTGAGTGTTAGGTAGACAAAACAAGTATGTAATTGGATATATTATTATTGGCTTTCAAATGAATCAATCCGATTGCGAATCGGTTAAGTAGTTTCCGAGAAACACGAAAATTACACATTCCATCCGCACCAGTCACTTCCAGAATGACCCAACATATAATTAATCTATATCTAGGAATCTGTGGGTGTTAGGTAGACAAAAAAGGATGGAATTGTAGATATTATTATTGGCTTTCAAACGAATCAATCCGATTGCGAATCGCTTAAGTCGTTTCCGAGAAACACGAAAATTACACATTCCATCCGCACAAGTCACTTCCAGAATGATCCAACAGAAAATTATTCTATATCTCGTAAATTTTGAGTGTTAGGTAGATAAAGCAAGTATGGAATTGGAGATAGTATTATTGGCTTTCAAACGAATCAATCCGATTGCGAATCGCTTAAGTCGTTTCCGAGAAACACAAAAATTAAACATTCCATCCGCACAAGTCACTTCCAGAATGACCCAACATAAATTATTCTATATCTAGGGAACTGTGGGAGTTAGGTAGACAAAACAAGGATGGAATTGTAGATATTATTATTGGCTTTCAAACGAATCAATCCGATTGCGAATCGGTTAAGTCGTTTCCGAGAAACGCAAAAATTACACATTCCATCCGCACAAGTCACTTCCAGAATGATCCAACACAAAATTATTCTATATCTCGTATATTGTGAGTGTTAGGTAGACAAAACAAGTATGTAATTGGAGATATTATTATTGACTTTCAAACGAATCAATCCGATTTCGAATCAGTTAAGTCGTTTCCGAGAAATACGAAAATTACACATTCTTCACACACACTTCCAGAATGACCCAACATAAAATTATTCTATATCTAGGGAACTGTGGGTGTTAGGTAGACAAAACAAGTATGGAATTGGAGATTTTATAATTGGCTTTCAACCGAATCAATCCGATTGCGAATCGCTTAAGTCGTTTCCGAGAAAAACGCAAATTACACATTCCATCCGCACCAGTCACTTCCAGAATGACCCAACATAAAATTATTCTATATCTAGGAAACTGTGGGTGTTAGGTAGACAAACAAGTATGGAATTGGAGATATTATTACTGACTTTCAAACGAATCAATCCGATTGCGAATCGCTTAAGTCGTTTCCGAGAAACACTCAAATTACACATTCCATCCGCACCAGTCACATCCAGAATGACCCAACATTAAATTATTCTATATCTGGGGAACTGTAAGTGTTAGGTAGACAAACAAGGACGGATTTGTAGATATTATTATTGGCTTTCAAAAGAATCAATCCGATTGCTGATCAGTTAAGTCGTTTCCGAGAAACACGAAAATTACATATTATATCTGCATAAGTCACTCCGAGAATGACCCAGCATAAAATTATTCTATGTCACGGAAACTATTAGTGCTAGGTACGCAGAATAAGACTGGAATTGTAGAAATTATTGGCTTTCAAACGAATCAATCCGATTGCGAATAGGTTAAGTCGTTTCCGAGAAACACGAAAATTACATATTCCACCCGCACAAATCACTCCGAGAATGACCCAACATAAAATTTTTTTATTTTTTGGAAACTGTGAGTGTAAGGTAGACAAAACAAGAATGGAATTTGAGATATTGTTATTGGCTTTCAAACGAATCAATCCGATTGCGGATCAGTTAAGCTGTTTCCGAGAAACACAAAAATTACACATTTCATCCGCACAAGTCACCTCCAGAATGACCCAACACAAAATTATTCTCTATCCCGGAAACTGTTAGTGTTAGGTAGACAAACAAGGACGGAATTTCAGATATTATTAATGACTTTCAACCGAATAAAACCTAATGCGAATCGGTTAAGTCGTTTCCGAGACACACAAAAATTACATATTCCATCCGCACAAGTCACTTCGAGAGTGACACAACAAAAAATGATTCTATATCTCGGAAACTGTGAGTGTTAGGTAGACAAACAAAGACGGATTTGTAGATATTATTAATGGCTTTCAAACGAATCAATCTAATTGCGAATCCGAGAAAAACGAAAATTACATATTCCATCCGCACAAGACACTTCCAGAATGACCAAGCATAAAATTATTCTATATCTCGGAAGTTATTATTGCTAGGTAATAAGTCTGGAATTGTAGATATAATTATTTACTTGTAAACGAATCAATCCGATTGCGAATCGGTTAAGTCATTTCCGAGAAACACGAAAATTAAATATTCCATCCGCACAAGTCACTTCCAGAATGAACCAATATAAAATTATTCTATATCTAGGAACTGTGAGTGCTAGGTAGACAAAACAAGGATGGAATTGTAGATATTATTATTGGCTTTCAAACGAATCAATACAATTGCGAATCGGTTAGGTCGTTTCCGAGAAATACGAAAATTACACATTCCATCCGCACAAGTCACTCCGAGAATGACCCAACACAAAATTATTCTATATCTCGGAATGTGTGAGTGCTAAGTAGGCAAAATTATTCTGGAATTGTAGATATTATTATTGGCTTTCAAACGAGTAAATCCGATTTCAAACGAATCAATCCGATCGGTTAAGTTGTTTCCGAGAAAAAACGAAAATTACATATTCCATCCGCACAAGTCACTTCCAGAATGACCCAACACAATATTAATCTATATCTCAGAAACTGTGAGTGCTAGGTACGCAAAATTATTCTGGAATTGTAGATATTATTATTGGCTTTCAAACGAATCAATCCGATTTCAAACGAATTAATCCGATTTCAAACGAATCAATCCGATCGGTTAAGTTGTTTCCGAATAAAAACGAAAATTACATATTCCATCCGCACAAGATACTTCTAGAATGACCCAACATAAAATTATTCTATATCTCGGAAACTGTGAGTGCTAGGTAGGCAAAAACTTGGGATGGAATTGTAGATATTATTATTGGCTTTCAAACGAACCAATTCGATTGCGAATCAAACGAATCAATCCGATTGCGAATCGGTTAAGTTGTTTCCGAGAAAAACAAAAATTACATATTCCATCCCCACAAGTCACTTCCAGAATGACCCAGCATGCAATTATTCTATATCTCGGAAACTGTAAATGTTAGGTGGAAAAAACTTAGGATGGAATTGTAGATATTATTATTGGCTTTCAAACGAATCAATCCGATTGCGAATCGGTTAAGTCGTTTCCGAGCAAAACAAAAATTACATATTCCATCCGCACAAGTCTCTTCCGGAATGACCCAACATAAAATTATTCTACATCGCGAAAAGTGTGAGTGCTAGGTGGGGAAAATATGGCTGGCATTGTTGATATTATTATTGGCTTTCAAACGAATCAATCCGATTGCGAATCGTTTAATCGTTTCCGAGAAACACAAGAATTATACAGGGTGGCTGATGAATATTGCTACAATGATGAATATTGCTACATTTTTTTTTCGGTGTATGGAATACATTTTTCTTTTATTCATGTTAAATTAAATTATTAAATTAATTATTAAATTATTATTAATTAAATTAATTAATTAATTAATTAAATTAATTATTAAATTATTATTATTAAATAGAAAAAAAGTTATTACATTTTTTTTTGGTAGCGGCTTTCATCAGCCACCCTGTATATTCAATCCTCACAAGTCTTTTCCAGAATGACCCAAAATAAAATTATTCTATATCTCGGAAACTGTGAGAGTGAGGATGGAATTGTAGATATTATTATTGGCTTTCAAACGAATCAATCCGATTGCGAATCGCTTAAGTCGTTTCCGAGAAACACGAAAATTACACATTCCATCCGCACAAGTCACTTCCAGAATGATCCAACAGAAAATTATTCTATATCTCGTAAATTGTGAGTGTTAGGTAGACAAAACAAGTATGTAATTGGATATATTATTATTGGCTTTCAAACGAATCAATCCGATTGCGAATCGGTTAAGGTTAAGGATGAATATTGCTACATTTTTTTTTCGGTGTATGGAATACATTTTTCTTTTATTCATGTTAAATTAAATTATTAAATTAATTATTAAATTATTATTAATTAAATTAATTAATTAATTAATTAAATTAATTATTAAATTATTATTATTAAATAGAAAAAAAGTTATTACATTTTTTTTTGGTAGCGGCTTTCATCAGCCACCCTGTATATTCAATCCTCACAAGTCTTTTCCAGAATGACCCAAAATAAAATTATTCTATATCTCGGAAACTGTGAGAGTGAGGATGGAATTGTAGATATTATTATTGGCTTTCAAACGAATCAATCCGATTGCGAATCGCTTAAGTCGTTTCCGAGAAACACGAAAATTACACATTCCATCCGCACAAGTCACTTCCAGAATGATCCAACAGAAAATTATTCTATATCTCGTAAATTGTGAGTGTTAGGTAGACAAAACAAGTATGTAATTGGATATATTATTATTGGCTTTCAAACGAATCAATCCGATTGCGAATCGGTTAAGTCGTTTCCGAGAAACACGAAAATTACACATTCCATCCGCACAAGCAACTTCCAGAATGATCCAACAGAAAATTATTCTATATCTCGTAAATTGTGAGTGTTAGGCAGATAAAGCAAGTATGGAATTGGAGATATTACTATTGGCTTTCAAACGAATCAATCCGATTGCGAATAGCTTAAGTCGTTTCCGAGAAACACAAAAATTAAACATTCCATCCGCACAAGTCACTTCCAGAATGACCCAACATAGAATTATTCTATATCTAGGGAACTGTGTGTGTTAGGTAGACAAAACAAGGATGGAATTGTAGATATTATTATTGGCTTTCAAACGAATCAATCCGATTGCGAATCGGTTAAGTCGTTTCCGAGAAACACGAAAATTACATACTCCATCCGCACAAGTCACATCCAGAATGACCCAACAAAAATTTATTCTATATCTCGGAAACTGTGAGTGTTAGGTAGACCAAACATATTTGGAATTGTAGCTATTATTATTGGCTTTTAAACGAATCAATCCGATTGCAAGTCGGTTAAGTCGTTTCCGAGAAACACGAAAATTACACATTCCATCCGCACAAGTCACTTCCAGAACGACCCAACATAAAATTATTCTATATCTCGGAAAGTGTGAGAGTGAGGATGGAATTGTATATACTATTATTGGCTTTCAAACGAATCAATCCCATTGCGTATCGGTTAAGTCGTTTCCGAGAAACACGAACATTTTATATTCCATCCTCACAAGTCACTCTGAGAATGAAGTAGAGAACGAATCGGTTGTTTAAAAGTAGGAGCGCCCCACTCTAGAGCAAATCTCCAGAGAGAAATATTGGCCAGCCTGGACAAATTTAAAGTCTTTAGAAGTACAAGGTCAAAAGGGACACCCAAAGAATCTCCACCAAGACGGAATTATGGGTCGATTGGAAAATATAGGATTTAAATTAAACGGCTTTCGGAGCACTTTACAGATTTGATAAATTTGGGACGAACGGAGCGGAGCGTGCCATCTTCGGCCACTTAAGTCCGCTCCAAATCCCCGATTATAAGTAAGTAAAAACATGTTAAGCTCGGGCATGTTTAATTCGATAAAAAAAATATATATATATATATATATAACGCAAGAGTTTGATACGAGACATTTTTCTATATTTATACATCTATATCATATTGCGATTCGATCTACACTATATCGGGCAAGGGCTTTGAAGTGTCAGAAACAACTCACAGTTTCAAATTTCATTGATGTCGGCTGTTATGTACAATTTGGGTCCATTCTTTCTACTTTTAATCGTACAATATATCGGTCTAAACGCCAGCTATATAATAAAATTCCCATCTGGACAATAAATATGGTCCAGTAAATAGAAAGTGTTTGAGGACCCTAATACAAGTCTCTATTCTGAATTTCAGCAAAATCGAATAACAAATGCGTCCAAGACAACATACTGAGAGATCGGTCTACATGGCAGCTATATCCAAATATGGTGTGACCTGGACCATATTTCGTGCGGATTTCAGGAGGCTTTATGCAATTCACTGTTCCAAAATACAGATGAATCGGATAATATGAGGTTTTTATGAGCTTCATTTTTTACCACTTTATGCATCAGATAAAGAGGTGATACATTTGTAAGAATCATATTTCAATCTAAGGTATTCTATGATTTTTTAAATAAAAACCTTCTTCTGTAAAGTTTTAATTTTGGCACTTTCATCTTTTTGGCGGTTAGGGAGCAATATATTTATTAACTAGATTGCTACACAAGCTAAATTGAATGTATTCTTAAATGCTGTGACAGCATACTGTTAACATACAGTCCTGTTAATTGATGACATACAAATAAATACCAGACACAGGGCCCCCACAACTGCATACGACACTCGCAAATGTATATATAGCCAGTGTTGCATTGGGACTTAATTTCGAATATGTGGACGAAATTTATGACTTTGGAATGTGATGGGATTTTAGAGCAAAGATTGGGGATTTATTGGGGACGAAATTTGGGTTCAAAATTTTTATTTTACTTATATTTAACTACCTCTTACCTCATTACATCGATAACTATCCTGCTTAGCTAAAGTGAGTTAACTAACAATTTGATTATGTAGCTGAAGTCAGTTAAAAAATATTATGAGCTGATTTAAATTAGGAGGAAATGTTTATGGGCTGATTCGAAATATGCTGATTTAATTAGTTGGAATTGTTTATGATCTGATTGGAAATATTTTGCGGCGGAGATGGTATTTGGGTTATTTACAGTCTGGATTTATTAATTTCATTTAAGAATTCTTGGAGCAGCATGGCGTGAAATAGCAGCGACTTGTACATAGGATACGTTCATCACAGGAGGAACAAAAACAGAACAGCATGCCTTGAAGCGTGATTTCTTGCTTTGGGCTTTTTCATACGCGAGTGAGTTTGCAAAGAAACGGTTACATGCATTTTATTCTTATCTTATTTATACTAAATAATTTCAAAAATTAAAACAAAAATGATTTTTAACATTTTCGTAACAGAAATTTATTTACATTTTTTATGCTGGCTTTTTGTTGGTTGGTAATGGTTGGTAATGTAAGCCCACTATGCACCTCTTATGTAATTTTCGTTACCATAAGAAATGCAATTGCCTAAACGAAATTTTTTTTACCGGTACCGTTACCGAAAATTTCGCTTGCAGGTACACAGCTCAAATGAATTTTTTTTTGCGTAACAGTGTGGCATAATAGGCATTGGTGATTTTTTTCTTACAACTAAAAAGTATGTTTTAATAGATCCATACAATATGAGATAAAGTTATTTGCGAATAAAAACCATTAATCAAAGCACATATGTACCTTATTAGCCAAAAATTATTAAAATTCAACCAAAATTATAAATCGATTTTTGGCGCCATCTTGTATTCTACACAATTATTTTTCAGTGGCGGCTGCAACCGAAACTTTCGCTAGA
Source organism: Stomoxys calcitrans (assembly GCF_963082655.1). Taxonomy (NCBI): domain Eukaryota; kingdom Metazoa; phylum Arthropoda; class Insecta; order Diptera; family Muscidae; genus Stomoxys; species Stomoxys calcitrans. The sequence continues at coordinate 150,888,898 of NC_081553.1, read as the reverse complement.
GGTGCATACTCAGCTTTAAATGGTAATATAATATAAAACAATATTTTTTGCAGTAAAAACTTGATGGCTGATAAAATTAAATGATATCCTATCACTTTTCTTCAACAAATTAAAAAATTTAACAAAATGTTGAAAAAAGATACTTCTAAGGAGTATCCGTAAATAACGAATATATGAAATTTCATCAAAACTGGAATGGTGGTTGATTTTAAAGGGTTTAGTTTTTGCGCAATGTATCGTATAGAATGTCACTTATTTTTGTGTCGTCGATATTATGCCAGTTCTAACTCGCATACCGTAAAAATTTGTAATTTCTTTTATAAAAATTTATTAAAATCTATTTAAATTCATAAAAATTTTGATTTGCCGTTAGGCCCCATCTTTCAGTTATATTTTAATTACAATGAGTGCTGTTGGTCAGATGGACCTAAGCCAAATAAAGCATCCCTTACATAAATATTTTTAAGACTGAATTAATCAAATGAATACAATGACATCCATGCGTTCAAAATTATACCCAATCGACATTTTCAAATGCCGTATCTTGACACAATTTTTGGCAAACATCTCAAATCAATTTCGGCCAACGACATCAGTGTGCAATATATATGTATATATATATATATATATATATGTGTGCAATGACATATGTAAAGATAAGGCATCTAAAAAAGTCTAGGAATAATTTTAAACGCTTAGATGACACTCTATTCATTGGAATGGAGCCACTATCAAATCCTCTATAAAATGTAAATACAGTGAATGCGATTAATATTTGGAGTTTCAAAAAAAAATTTAACAAAAAAATTCCTTACATCTAAAAAGACACGAAAAAAGTTCTTTAAAAAAATTTTATTATGAAACATAAATATTTGCTATGAAAATTTCATAGAAAACAAACATACAATATTGAAAAATACTCAATATACATTAATATTGTTTTTTTTTTAAATAATAATAATAATGTAACATTTTGTAGAAATCCTTTTTTTATCACTTCTGATAAATGACTAGGCATATTTTTATGCATTCTTGTAAAAATTAAACGTCGATTTATTCCCTTCCTTCTGCAGTTATAACATAACATGACTTTTTGAGGATATATGATTGTCACGAGCTCGTTGATCCGTATAGGACAAAAATTTTCTATGGGAATCATACCCTGTGATTAGGATGGGATAGCAGACTTTGGGAAAATTTGAAAGCAACTGGAAAATGTGAAATTTAGACTTGGTGTCATTGCCCTTACATAATTTAAAGGTGGATAAAATTTATATTTTTTTGCTGATTGCTCCGAATTTTTTCAAAATTAGTAAATACGTTTCCTTGTTCATGATTCTATTAGCGAACACAAGATTTCCAACCCTCTTTGTGGACTCAACATGTCAACACTTGGTTTGTGTATGGTATTGGTGGCTAACTGCTGAGTAGAAAACACAAGGAATCTTTCCACGAGAATAGAATTTTGGGGCCTATATGGAAGCTTCCTCCAAATTTTGTAGTTGACCCACCCGGGTGGATTTTAGACTTAAAACCTTTGGACGAAGGACATTCCGCCCAGTGCATGTGCGGATTAATTTAACAGATAAATATATCAATGATAAAAAATTACAGATTGGATATTACATTTTATAAAAATCGCTAAAAAAGATTGGGTCAATTTTGGCTGACTACATGGTCAAAATTAGCCCGGTATAATATTGCGATTTAGCTAAAATTGCGGTTTCAAAGTACAAATTGGGCTTTGTGAGCCCATAAATTGATTGTCCCAGGTCCCAGTTTACCAACCGAACATAATACATAAATCAAAATTAATTTTTTGGTTATCGCAATTTTAGAATAGATATTGAATTTTATGAATCATATCCAAATTCTACACTACCGTAGGTTTCTTATAATATTCAAAATTAAAATTTTTATGTGTTCATATATTTCAATTTAATTTTACCATATTTTCAACTAAAATTGCAGTTTTGAAGTGCAAATTTGTCTTTTTGAGCGCATAAATTGATACATGTGCAGATCCCAGTTTACCAACCGAAAATTTTCGAGTAAATCCAAATTAAAAACTTGGTCTTCGATGATACTAAATACTGAAATCATTTCCAAATTCTACCCTACCGTTAATTTAAATTTTTTATGTGTTCGTATATTTCAATTTAATATTACCATAGATGGACCAGACTGTTGAAATATATTTATTTTCTTAATAGTATTCAGTTTTATTAAAAGAGTAAACAACTTTCCTATTTTAGAAATAGAAATATTAGACATCTAAAGTCAGATCCATGCGTCACGAAAAACATTTTTTTTTTTTATTTTTTGAGAACATAACAATTTGTTTTTTTTTGCAAACCTTAAGTCAACTAAAAGTCCATTAATCGACCCTTTGTGTAAAAAAGAAAATGCACAAAGAAAAAGAGCTGCACACAAGTAAGAATTGAATCCAATTTTTCTGAAATGCATTTGGGTACTTTATTCTCAAGCGCTAGATACATTACTCTTTGGTTTATTCTTGTTTTTAAATGGTATTTAAATATTTTTTAAACGGAAAAACAACAAATTAAAAAAATTAAACAAAATGGTAAGAAAAATAAAAAAAGATACTACTTAGGTAGTGTCCGTAAATAGCAATTATATGAACTTTCATCAAAAATGGACAATGGAATAGGTGGGTTGATTTTAATGGGTTAATTTTTTTTTAATTTTAAATTAATTTATTTGTTATTAATTTAATTTATTTATGTTTAAAAAAAACAATTACCAACTAAAAAAACTACTACCGTACTCGCACTAGAGCTGGCAAACTATTGAAAATCGATATTTCCAATATTAAATATTGATAATTTCCCGTCATCTATACTTCAAACGAAAATGAAAAGTAAAAATTAAAATCGATTTATGTAGGATCAATGCACAGACCAAATTTAATAAGTCAGTTAAAATTTAAGATAGAAATTATTTTTCAAAATTTTAGCCCAATCGAATGCAAATTGCGCCCTCTATGGGCGCAATGTATCTTATTCATTCAGTGTCATTTAATTTTGTAAAATTTTTAAAAAATATAGTGCATATGCGGTTTAAGGTGTGTTCGGAAACTAAAAAATTTGTGCAAATTTGACCAATTTTTTAATTGGAAGTCGATCGTGTACTTTATTTGGAGAAGAGAGCGCGAGCAAATTTTGACAGTTAGAAAATAAAGAACCTGCAAATTTTTACTGGGACTATTTTTGCCAGCAGAAATTTACAACTTTGAAGAGCTGTTTTATGAAAAGCAGCCGTTATATGAAAATACAAAAGCAATCGCCAAAATGGATAAAAAAGGAAGAATTAGGTATAAAATATAAATATTGTTTATTGGTAATTATAAATTTTTTTCATTTTTATTTACTTTTAATGAAGGACAGCAGCTAGTGTTCAGGTACAGAAAACTCGACAAATGAAGTTGTAATTTTACCTCAAGTCGGTTGTTCTACATTAGAAAGTAAGTGCAAAATTTGCGAAATCTTGACAAATTAAAACAGTGTATCCTCCCAAACAACGAGAGTAGCGGGAGGAGTAGTCCCTCATGCGTCTTGGCTACTGATGAGAGAAAGGAGATCGGTCTGTACGACTCCCCTTGCTCGTGTCCTTTTCAGGTTTCAGTAGCGGAATTATCCAAGGAAAATACCTCGCAAGTATCGCCAGCATTTTTTATTTAAAAAAAATTGTTTTCAGCTTTTTTTCCGGAAATTTTCACTGGACGTCGTTCTCATAGTTTTGCTTGCAACTTCTAATTTTTATTAGAAAAGTACTCGATCAGACCTGTCTTATTTAATCAAAACCATACAATACATATGCCTTTTGGATGCCAGATGTCGTTTCAGTTACAATGAGTGGTTAATATGGAACTAATCTTTTTTAGCGCTCCATGTTTTGCATCCCTTAAATTTTTTTATCGACTATGCGTTCAAAATTTTACCTAATCGACATTTTCAAATGCCGTATCTTTTACACAATTTTTGGCAAACAGCTAAAAAAGATTTTTCAATTTTAGCTAGCGACACCTGTTGGGCAATATATGTAACTAAAATATAACTTAAAAAACATCTACGACATTCGACAAACAGCTAAAAAAGGTTTTGTCAATTTTGGCTAACGACACCTGTTGGACAATATATGTAACTAAAATATAATTTAAAAAAAACAGATGGAACGACATCTGACATGAAAAGATTGCAATGTCTTTATAAATATTTGGTATTTCCAAATATTTGGTATATCCAAATATTTGGTATTTCCAATAAACACGACAAAAGTTCTTCAACAAAAATTTAATAAAATTATATAATAATATAACATTAAATTTTGTTATACAAATTTATTTAATGTAACATTTTGTAGAAACCCCTTATTTTTATCACTTCTGATAAATAACTCGGCATATTTTTATGCATTCTTGTAAATATTCAACGTCGGTTTATTCTATTCCTTCTGCAGTCTTTTTATAGCATCACTTTTTGAGGAAACAAGTTTCTCACGAGCTCGTTGACGAGCCCAAATTAGGATAAGATTTCTATTTCTTAGCTGATTGCTCCGAATATTTTTCAAAAGTAGTAAATACGCTTCCTTGTTCATGATTCTATTGGTGAACACAAGATTTCCAACCTTCTTTGTAAACGAAACATGTCAACACTTGGTTTTTGAAAAGTTTGTGTATGGTATATGTGGCTAACTGCTGGGTAGAAAACACAAGGAATCTTTCCACGAGAATAGAATTTTGGGACATATTCTTCCTCAAAATTTTGTAGTTGACCCACCCGGGCGGGTTTTAGACTTAAAACCCTTGGACATGCTAAGGATATACCGCCCAGTGCATGTGCGGATTAATTTAATAGATAAATATATCAATAATGCAAAATTACATATTAGATATTAAATTTTATAAAAGTCGCTAAAAAAGATTGGGTCAATTTTGACTGACGACATGGTCAAAATTAGCCCGGTATTATGTTGCGATTTAACTAAAATTGAGGCTTTGAAGTGCAAATTTGGCTTTGTGAGCCCATAAATTGATTGTCCCAGGTTCCAGTTTACCAACCAAAAATTTTTAAATAAATCAAAATTAATGTTTTGGTAAACACAATGTTAGATTAGACGTTGAATTTTATGAATCTATAAAAAATTTGGTCTTCTACACCAAAAATTTCTTACAATATTCAAAAAAATTTTAAATTTTTTTGAATTTTTATGTGTTCGTATATTTCAATTTAATGTTATAGATGGACCAAACTATTGAAATACATATATTTATTCTAATTATAGTATACAGTTTTTAAGAAATATAAATATTAGACATCTAAAGTCAGGTCCATGTGTTTGTTTTTTACAAATCATAAATATATGAATATTTCGACGTCACGTAGGTATCCTTAAGTCAATTAATCGCCCTTTTGTGTAAAAAAGACAGATGCACAGACAAAAGAGCTGCACAGAGGTAAGAATTGGAATAAAATTTTTCTGAAATGCATTTGAGTACCTTATTCTGAAGCGCTACGATTCACTTCTCTGTGGTTTATTCTTGTTTATTTATTTATATTTGTATTATTTAAACGGAAGAACAACAAATTTTAAAAATTAAACAAAGTTTTTAAAAAAATAAAAACTTAGGTTGTGTCCGTAAAAAACAATTATATGAAATTTCATCAAAATTGACAATGGTGGGCAGTTTTTAGTTTTTAGCCTTTAGTTTTTTTTTACACACAAGGTTTTGTCAATTTTGGCTAGCGACACCTTTTGTGCAATATATGTAACTATATATGTAACTATGTAATATATGTATAACTTCAAAAACAACATCTGACACGATAAGATCGCAATTAATATACAATTACTTATTGTATGGCTTTGTCACTTTGCAATATGTAAATTCACAGTATTTATTGGAATGGCCACTAAAGACTAAATAATTTTTAGTCTTTAGTTTTTTTTTTTTAACACAAGGTTTTGTCAGTTTTGGGTTGCGACACCTGTTGGGCAATATATGTAACTAAAATATAACTTCAAAAACAACACAAAACATTTTACGACATCTGACACGAAAACTTCGCAATTAATATACAATTACTTGTTGTATGGCTTTGTCACTTTGTAAATTTTCCAAGAACATTCCATTAAGGAATAAGATAAGGCATCTAAAAAAGTCTATTAGATGACACAGTATTCATTGGAATGGAGCCACTATCAAATACAGTATATCCAAAAAAAATTTAAAACAAAAAAATTCATACTAAAAAGACACGAAGAAAGTTCTTTAAAACAAAATTATTATATAACATACATTTTTGTTATAAAAAATTAATAAAAAACAAACATACAATATTGGAAAAGCCAAAAATTCATCATTCATTAATTTTGTTTTTTTTTAATATCATATTGTTTAGCAATAATGTAACATTTTGTAAAAATCCTCTATTTTTATCACTTTTGATATATGACTTGGCTAAAGAAAGATGCACAGAGATACAAGTTTTGCTTTGCTTATGTTTTATTATGTTGTTATGTATTTCTGAACACAAAAACCGCCCTCGACTGTCGCAGATCTCTCAACGAGATGGCTGAACAGTTCAAAATTCACCTGTTCTGGGTGCCGAGATATCCCAGGGAATTCTAAAACAGACGAGCTTGCGAGACTAGGAACTACTTTACATACTCCAGGGACACTGAAATCTGTTGGTATGCCTCTAGCGACATGTAAGCTACGTTTTCAGGATCAGCCCCGAAGGACAACGACTGATAGATGGTCACAAAGAGGGGGCTGTGAGCACTCCAAAAGTATATGACCTAATGTGGACTTGAAGAGGTCTATCTCTTTGCTGTCACTGGCTAGAACAGACGTCTCAGTCATTGTGTCCGTCATGACAGGCCACTGTCTAATGTGAACATTCGCAAGTTGTTGTGCTTTTTTAAGCGATCTGGATGGTTCAACGGTAGGAACTAGAAGGCATCTTCCTTCCTCTGTTCCTGTGGTATCACAATGAACGAAAATGTCTAAGTGAGTCTGATGGCAGACTGCCATTTAAACCTAATCTAACATTGGGTCCTTTATTCTCAAGCGCTACGATTCATTGTTCTTTGGTTTATTATTTTTTTTAAATAGTATTTAATTTTATTTGAACGGGAGACAAAATTTGGTAATATCATTTCATGGTTGAATCGATTTGATGAACTTCGGCAAAGGTATTCAGACGGATATTAATAATTCATGTCAAAGTTTGTGCGTATCAAAAGGATTTAAGGGATAACGTCTTATAAGTGTCAGATTCAGCTTAAGAATTGTATGTCTATGGAAACTGAATTTCGGCACAAATGTATTTATGTCCATTAAGCGTTTATCTTTTCATTGTCCCCGTATCGACTAGATTCCAAATTTGAAATCTTCAGCTCCTAAAAGCGTACTTAATATCCGATTTTGCTGAATTTTGGAAAAATTTTTTATAATATTCTCATCCCAGTTTATATTTTGATATACCTACCATATAGATCGAGCTTCAGATTAAACATCTTAAGCTTACATGTGTATTTGAAAAGCCTTGTTTCTCGCGATTACTTTTTTGAAATACTACACAAATAACTGTGATAAAATAACAATTTTATTTTACCATAAGTAATGAAGGAATGTCCTACTGAATGAAATCGGTATTGGAGTCTTCGCTGCCTCCAATGGTACACCCGGAGAGGAGTGGAGCGTACAACGGAACGGAGCAGGCCTATTTTTGCCGGTGCGGGAGGGGAGCGAAATTTTTTGAACTCAGAGCGGGAAAGGACCAGTTTCCAATCTCAAAGTCCTCTCCGCTCCTAATTTTGGCGAATTAAAACAAACATCTATAATTATAAAATTATCATATATATTTAAACTGAATTAAATTAACATATATATTTAATAATTTTAGATGTTTGTTTTAATTCCCCAAAATAAGTTCGAAAACCAAAAAAATTGTATTTTAAAGATTTATTTTGCCGGCGGGATAGGATTTTGAGATTGGAAACCGCTCTGGGCCCAAAAAAAATTTCGCTCCACTCCCACTCCGGCAAAAATCGACTTGCTCTGCTCCCTTCTACGGACCACTCCTCTCCGGGTGTACCATTTTAGCGAATTAAAACAAACATCAAAAATCACTAAATTCATTTAGTGATTCCGTTTGCAACAAATCGAAATACATATATTCTGGATCATGATTAAATTCTAAGATGGTTTAACGATGTCTGTGTGTGTCCGTCTGTTGTAATCACGCTACAGCCTTCAAAAATTGAGATGTAGAGCTAAAGTTTGGCACAGATTCGTATTTCGTCATATGGGCCAATCTCGCGGTTTAAGGTCTTAAGCCCATAGAAGCCCAATTTATTATTCGATTTCGTTGAAATTTTAAACCGCTGTTTGTACTAAGGCCCTCGATAACCTAACCGAAAATGGTCCATATTGGTCCAACTCGTAATTAGATATAGCTGCCAAATAGTCCGACCTACCGATTTAGAGTTTTAAGCACATAAAAGGCCGTAGACATGAAGTTCCACTAGGCCACCCGATAGCCGAATCATGTATGGTCTATATCAGGCCATATTTGGACATAGCTGCCATATGGACCGATCTACAGTTCTGGGATCTTAAGCCATAAAATCCTCATTTATTATCCGATTTCTTCGAACTTTGAAATTGTGACTTATATAAACTTCTCCGTACCTAAACCGAGTATGATCATCCAAAGTTCGCACGGCCGAACTTTGTCCGTTATTAATGCTAGTACTATATTTGTTTTTTACAGCTGAAAACACATATTTCCACGGTTTCTTTTTTGAAACACTACAAAAATCTCAACGAAAACATAATACTTCAAACAAAAATGTTCATAAGTAATGAAAAAAAAGTTATCACGAAAATATGTTGGGAAAAACGAACATAGTACTAGCCATTACATATTTTTAATATTTGGTTAGGAATTGCTTCCGGTATATGCTTAAGAGGCATAGTCGGATGATCTGATTATATATGGATGTTGGAGGTTTTAGGAGAAATCACTATGCAAAATTTCAGTCAAATAAAATAATATTTTGGCCCTCTAGATGATTAGGAAGTAAAATTGGATTATAGAGGGTTGGAGATCGTAGGAGAAATTTTGCAAAATTTCACCCAAATCGGACAAGATTCCAATTTTCAGCGAAATTGGATAAGAATTGCGCTCTCTAAAGGCTCAAGAAATCAATTCAGGAGATCGGTTTACATGGGGGCTTTAAAGGGATATAGCCCGATATAGACGGCGATCAAGAATACATATAACCGGAGGAGAATATTACTTAATGTTGTAAACGTAATGAAACAATTAATATATCACTTCATAGGGCATAGTGTGTCCATTCGTATGGTACCAAAATATACGAATATCATAAAAATCTTCTAGGCATCAGATACATACTGCCAAGATGTACCTGCATCCCAAAGTTCAGAACTGTAGTCTGAAAAAGTACCATTTTGTACAGTTAATACCACAATATACCAATATCAAAAAAAAAAAAAAAATTAGTCGCCCGGAACTTACTGCCAAGATGTACCTATATTCCAAATTTCAATGCTGTGGCTCAGTATGTTAAGAAATTACCATTTAGTGTCAAAAAGTACGAATATCAAAAAAATCCTCTATCATAGTACCACTTTTGTACAGTTTAGTACCAAAATGTACCAACTAGGATGTACCAGTATTCCAAATTTCAGAGTTCAGTCTATAAAGAATGTACCATTTTGTGCGATTTACTACCAAAAAAACCTTTTAGTCACCCGGTACATACTGGCAAGATGTACCTATATCGCAAATTTCAGAGCTGTAGCCCAGTCTGCAATGAAAGTAACATTTTGTACTTTTTAGTACCGCAATGTACGAATATTAAAAAAATATTTTAGTCGCCCAGTATATACTGTCAAGGTGTAACTGTATTCCAAATTTCAAAGGCCTAAATTTCAGAATTCTAGGCCAGTCTGTAAAGAAAGTACCATTTCGTACATTTTAGGACCTAAATGTACGAATTTAAAAAAAAAAAAACATCTGGTCGCTAAAGCTTGCAAAATATCGATGGCACTATCGATATTTTATATTTTTTGCTGAAAATCTATTTATATTTTCCCTATCGATACTTACGGCAAAGCTTAATTTTTTGCCAGATTTACAAAAAATAAGGGATACGACACTTAATGCATTCTTCAAGATACATAGCGCCTATAGAAAGTGAAGGTTTCATCCGATTAAGCTAAAATTTTCTACAAAGATTTCTCTCATGATTTCCAACTGACTTTGTTAAATTTGATTTTATTCGGTTTGTGCATTGATACTGCTTCTATATAAATCGATCTCTTGGTTTTTACTTCTCGTTTTCGTTTGAGATATATGTGATGCAAATTTAACGATAGTATCGATATTTATTAAAAGAAATATTGATTGCTACGATTATCGTTAGTTTTCCAGGTCTACTGGTCGGCCGATAAATACTGCGAGGATGTAACCGTACTCCAATTTTGAAAGCTGTAACTCCACATACATATAGAGAGTACCTTTTTGTACGTTTCAGTACTAAAATGTAAGTATTAAAAAAAATCTTCTAGTCGCCCAATAAATTCTGTCAAAGAGTACCTGTAGCCCAAATTGCAAACCTATAGGATAGTCTGCAAAGAAAATATCATTTTGTATGTTTCAGTACAAAATATGTAAGACTTTCAAAAAAATCGTCTAATCGCCCAATATGCACTGTCGAGGTTCATCTGTCTCGCAGATTTGAAATCTTAATCTTAATCTGTACATAAAGTACCGTTTTGTACGTTTTAGTACCCAAATATACAAATTTCAAAAAAAAAAAAACTTAGTCACCGGGTACATACTGCCACCATGTACCTGTATCACAAATTTGAAAGCTATAGCTCAGCCTGTTAAGAAAGTACCATTTTGTACGTTTTGAAACCAAAATGGAACGAATATCAAAAAAATCTTCTAGTCGCACGGTGCATGCTGCCATGATATACCTAAATCCCAAATTTCAGAGATGTGCTCAATCTTTAAAGAATATATCAAATACTACAAATAAAGTTACAGCACTTATGTACGTTTTCTACCACTCCTGGTACGATTTCAGCATTTCCTATTTGGCACAACTTATTGCATTTCTCTCCGTTCACTGAAAATGTAAATAAGTTTTTTTTTACTATTTAGTACTTTTTGGTTCCAAAATGTGCGATTTGCAAATAAAATCACTATTTCAGCCAACATACAGTGGCATCATAACCCACTCAAAATGTGCCTTCTATAAAAGGAAATTTATATACGAAAAAGTGTATCCACCAAATATCGAAAGTTGCTCAAATTGTTCTCCGTGGTCAGCACTGATATCACTAGGAAAAACTTTGTGGAGTTATATCATATCCTCCTTACGTGACCCGCAGTTTACGATGCTGCCATTACCGAAAAGGTATGTGGACTTATCTATGCCACTGTATATTTCCTAGTTGAACCAACAAGTTAAATTTCAAAGCACTAGTTCAATCCGTAAAAAAAGTACGAAATGGTACCATAGACGGTATTAACCGTACGTTTCTCCCGTTTCCAGTACCATTTTTCATATATTTTCTATCTACCCTCTTTATTTGGCAACAACAATCATTTAAGCCCAAATTAAAAGTTCTAGCTCTACCCGTTCGCCCTATACAAATTTTACCAGAAGTAGTCCAGAAGTTAAAAAACTCATTTGTTCTCCCAAGTAAGGTTGCCATAGTGTTCCAAAGTCCCAAAATTCATAACTATAAAAAAGGTACCAAAATGCACCAATTACGGTACAAAACTTTTCTCCCACTTTCGTTACGATTTTGGGAAATTTTTGTCCCCAAATCTTATAATTTCGAGATGCACTTTTTGAGCTCAAAATCATAAAGTTAGTCCTTTCCGTTCGCGCTGGGCAAACATTAATCATTTCGTGCATCATTGTTTTGCGAATACAATTTCAGAAATATTATATGTAGATTTCGATAATCTTTGGCTGTGTGCGAAGATAAACTATTTCGTACTATTCGGAACTTTTTTTTAATTGAATTATTTAGTCACCCATTATATATTGTCTTCTTGTGCATACATGCCAAATTCCAGACGTTGAGCTCCAACTGTAAAGAAAGTACCAGCTCATACCAAAATGTTGGAGTTGTGAATAGATTATTTAGTCACTCACCTTATTATTGCTAGTTGTGCCTGCATGCCAAATTTCAGACCTTTAGCTCCATCGTAAAAGAAAAATACCAAATGGTATCAATTTTGGTACCAAAATGTGCGAATAGTAAATAGATCAATTTGCAGCCCATCATATATCTCTTAGTTGTACCTACATGCCAAATTTCAGACCTCTAGCTCAATCTGCACAGAAAGTACAAAATGGTATTAATATTGGTACCTAAATGTACGAATTGTAAAAAGATCATAGTCACCTATCATATACCCCCTAGTTGTATCTGAATGCCTAGGCTCCCCGGTAGCCGAGTTGGTAGCGTGCTTGGATTACCAGTGCAGGAGTCGTGGGTGCGATTCCCGCCAGAAGCCTTGGTCTGTCGCTACTGTGGTATCACAATGGACTTAAAATTGTCTAAGTGGTTCTGTAAAGGACTGCCACTCTTACCTAACCTAACCCAAAGTATTAGACCTCTAGCTTCATCTGTAAAGAAAGAACAAAATGGTGCCAAATGCGCTACAAAAATGTACGGAATTTCTCCCGTTACCAGTACTATTTTTCCATTTTTTCTTTTCACTCTCTTCCTTTTGCACCAGATGTCTTTTAAGTAAAATTTCAAAATTCTACCCATCCACCCTGTACAAGATACTTTTTTTAGTACCTAAATGAACAAAATTCCAAAACTCTTATAGTTACCTAATTAAGGTTGCAAAAGTGTACCTCAGTTTCAAAATTCAGAGCTCTAGTTCAATTTAAAAAAAGTTCGCGGATGTCTGCTTCCGATCCTCCTCCCTTTGTATTTTTGCTGCCATAGATCAAGTTTTCAACCTCGCCTCTAAGACTAAATTTAGAGAATCAAAAATTGCATCGGCAATAAGATGTACCCCTGCTTCACTTCCTTATCGATCCCGAAAGACGGCTTTCTTTTCCATTCAAACGGAATTCATTCCTATACAGCTCCTTAACTAGCGTCACGATCTTTTCTGAGATGCCCTTATTCAAAAGCACGATCGAAGTCGATGAATAAAAAGTAAAAGCGTGTATTGAGATCTGCAATGATGATACGCAAAGAGTTGATGTGGTCGACACAATCTTTGTCTCCTGATGGAGGTGGTCCACATGACAATTAAGGAGATAGCCCGTCGCAGTTCGAAGGGCGGAATTCTGACAGATCTGAATATTATTCCACTACGTGTCACAGAGCTGACGAGACCACACTGGTCAACAAGGTTTCTTTGTCTGCACCAAGTGCTGCCGGCAAGTGACTTGAGGACCTTGTTTCTACTTTTGACTTATCGCGATTGTTGTTGCATGCAGGGATAATGTGTAAGAGCTGTAAAATGTGGCGCCAAGTATTTTGGGACTCTTGATGGTCGGAATCATTTCTCCATCGACCATCACAGTTAGCTCGGCATTCACCTCATGCGAATTTGTAGTGAACATTGTGACTGAAGATTTGATGGAAGATATCTTCCGATTTCTTGCAGCGAAATATGAGGCAAGTTCGTTGAGGTAGATATTCAACCTATCGCAGATGTCAACAATGGGTGGGGGTCTGTTGATATGACCGTACAATATGATACAATCTCTATGCTGTCTAGTGGGGGTGGAATGAACAATAGGTGAAGCTTCAACAGTAACGGAGATATCTTCGACTTCTTATCCCTAAATTCACAAATGACTGGCGACCACACAGACAATTTGCGACCCAGCGTTTCTGGCCTGGCTGGAAGGACGTGTTGGTGATGTCCTCAAATAGTTTGGCGTGGCCGACCGTGTTGAATGGATCACTCTGCCTTTTTTCAGACATCGGGAACTATAAGAGTGTTCAAAGACAAGTTGAGGACAGTAGTTAGATACTCCAGGTAAATCCAGATTTTCAGCATCAGTATGGAGATTCCGTCGGGGCCCAACGCCTTGGATGATATGGTGCCACGGATGACATCCGTAACTTCGCCCATGGTAAATTGTTATGGCTGTTCATGGGCTCGGAGACCACGGATACTGCGAATGGCTCGTCTCCTTGTCCTGTTTGATGCACAATAAATTGATGGTCGAGTTGGGAATAGAATTGATCCTTTGTTTCGTCGTCATCGGGTTTTAATCATGTCGTCATGATGCGTTCTGATATGTATGATGGAAGAGCACGCTTTGATTTCGGCGACAATAAAAGACCGACCCCATTTATTCGGTGGGTTACATTGCCTGAAAAGATGAAGTGGTAGTGACCTTGTAGGTCCATTGTTCCGAATTTCGGCCGTCCTACTTCACTTAAATCGTGTTTTTAATCCATAGGTCGTCATCGGTGTTTGTCAGTTTCATAATTTCCTGTTGATGTTTTTGCTACCGCGTTTTTTTTATGGATGGCGGATTGCGCCATCGCACCGTTAACGTAGTACTGGGGCTTTCTTTATGGAAAATCTTTCGAATATTTGCGAGCACCGCTGTTGGCCATTCCTTTGGCTCATCCGTGTTAAATTGAATTCGTTTATTGAACTAAACTCTAAAATAGTATTACATATTTGACAAAGAGTTTTATATTACAAAGGCATACTAATGTAAATTGTAATATAGTAAAGAGAGTGTGAAAACATCAGCAACCATTTCTTTTGTTGGAATATACTTCAACGAAATTTCTTTGTCCTTGATGAATATTTATTGTTTGTAGCCACTTGTATAGCGCCTTTGTTATCGCAGTACAAAATCATGTTGACATTACAATTTGGATTAAGTTCTCATTCGAGACGTTTTAGCCAAACTTACTCTTGTATTGCTTGTGTGATAGCCATAAACTCTGCTTTAGTTGAAGATAGTGCCACAGTTTTTTGCCTTTTTATTGTCCAAGAAATTGCTACAGATTGGCAGCCTTCCAATTTTAAACATCATCAGACGACATCGCTTCTTTCAAATTCTGAGGGTCTACGAAACATATTCCATCGCAGAAAATGCAGTTCTGTTTGCAATTCTTTCTGACAGTCAAATATTATCAGATATTAGCACTTGATTTATTTGAAATTGTCTAGATTCCAAAAAAACATCACTTCCGTCGACAGTATCACTGCTCGATGGCCTGTCTGCATCCTAAAATTCTTCAGTTGAATCAGTTTCATCGTTAATGATCCTCTCATTTGGTTGTGCATATCTTGAATTCGAATTTTGCTCTGGCACAATTTCATCTAAAATTTGAATTAATTCGTAGTTGTAAAAATTAAGCGATTTTTTTTTCCATATTGTGTCTGGAATTTTATATAATTTTTTTTGTCACTTGGAACAAGTTTTGCTTTCAGAGCTGTATCCCACCATGATACACTCTGACGACTTCGAATTTAGCTTAGATCTTCTTATTTTCGGTACGAGAACAAGTGCTGGACATCCGAAAACTTTCAAATGTTTTACACTTGGTTTTCGGTCAGGACATCTTTCGTCTCTACGACAAGGTATTCTATTCATTAAATACGAACCGGTCAAAGCAGCTTCTGCTCATAAACGTTAATCAAGACCACTATCAATTAACATGCATCTTACTCTCTCTATAATTGTCCTATTTATTCGTTCAGCTACTACATTTTGTTCGGGTATGTAAGGACACGATTTCTGATGCACTGTTCCATGTTCTTGCAAAAGTGTAGAGAAATTGTTTCCAGTGTATTCTCTTCCATAATCCTATCGTAATATCTTGATTTTTTTCGAACATTGTTTTTCAACCAGTTTCTTAAATTGAATAAAAATTGAAAAAAAACATCGGACTTATTCTTGATCGAGTAAACGAACAATTTTCTTGAATAATCATCAACAAAAGTCAACAAAAAATCAAGCTCTCGAAAACGAAAATTCATTCAATGGACCAACTACATCTGAATGGACAATTTTTAACAGTTCTTTGGCACGCGCTCTGACTTCTCTACTTACTACTTGTGTTTACTTTCCTTTCACGCATACAACAAAATGCCTAGAACATTCACAATCAAACTTTATACCTGTATTTACCCTTTTTACGTCACTTAATTTCTGATTACAAATATGACCCATCCTTCGGTGCCACAACTTGAAATCAGTCTAAAAAAAAGTGTAAAAGCCTTATCCTTCTTTCCATTGGATTAGCAATCCAAACGGTATAATTGATTTTTAGCACTCGCTGTCGCTAACACATGTCTTTTTATTAAAAATGTTGCCCTTTTCACCTTCAAAGCATAGCATTTTTCCATTCATGGTCATTTGTCGAACCGAAATTAAATTAGCACATAACTTAGGGACGTACTCCACGTCTTTGACTGTAAGAAATCTCTTCTTTTTTCCAAAACCAACGCTAACGTCAATATCTCCGATGGATTCCACAACAAGTTCACCCTTATCAGCAACAATTACATTTTTATTAACAGCATCAGGGATACATATGGTTTTTCTCATTTGACATGTGGTAACTTGCTCCAACTTGAAAATTCTTTTGTTGCATTCGCGCATGCGCTGACAACGTTACTAGAGACAAACAAAACATCTGAGCTCCCATGCTTCTTGGTATCCGCATTATTGTTTGACTTGGATTTGCTAGGACAATTTCTTGAAATGTGCCCATTTCCATGGCAATTGAAACATTTTATTGGCTTCTTACCTTTCTTGACTGTAATGCTGATTCCTTTTCCGAAGCTTTATCAAATTTTGCGTCTTGAAGTAGAACATTCTTCAACATATCTGCCTCCAAGCTCTTTTCGCTGTTGTTGCAGTAGTAATGTGACCATAATTATCTGGTTCAATCATCAGTGTGATTTCAGCCAAATCTCTTGCATTTAAATCAGCATCCACAATAGCTTTCCAGCATCCTTTAATGACCAGATACGATTGGGCTTGCCTTTTTCACATATACAAATTTTCTCGTCCTCGCAATCTTTCTAGTGGAATTGATACGTTATTACCAACCATAGTTTCAAAAAACGTAAAATTATTTGTATAAAGAAAAACAAATTTGTCTATTTTTTCAGAATTTAATTTTTCAGGTAACATAAGGCCCATAACCTGTTAAATCGAATTCGTTTATTGAACTAAACTCTAAAATAGTATTACATATTTGACAAAGAGTTTTTTTTTTATATTACAAAGGCATACTAATGTAAATTGTTACAATATATAGTAAAGCCAAGTGTTTAGCACTGCCGACCCTGTTAAACGTTCTCATCGTGCTCATGTTCATATTCGTGTAAGCGGGACACCTACTAGTTGTGCTAAATTGTTGGTTCGTCCCGCATATTTTATTTCTGCGGTGTTCATCATATCTGATGAACTTTCTCCTATCCACCACCTGGAGAGGCGTCCGATGGGAGCAGTATCATGGAAACTCCCCACGGCTCTGACGGCGCTTTTAAAGATCAAAATAAAAAATTCATATATAACTGAATATTAATTCATAAATTTATCTTTAGAATTAAATCTTTCTTAAGTGTTGTTAATAATCGGTAACATACACTATTCCGTAAGTGACAAAAAATTTAGCGTTCGTCACGTAGCGTGCGTCACGTAGGTTGAACGGCTCTAACAAGAAACGACAAACAATTTTGGCAGTAATGTATGCAAATTTATAGGTCGATTATGGATTGCAACACAACTTCAGTTGAGTTGCCAAAGGGCAATTTTTTATAGGAATGTCCATTTCTGCATTGAATTGAATTCTTGTTTACAATTTAGTAAGTAGTTGAGCGTTCAAGACACTGATACGAATGAAACAACAAAAACGTTTAGTAGTCTTCAACATATGTCAAGTTTTAGTATATATATTCTCCCAATATTTTTCGCCCTTCTGTCTAGAGAATTTAAATAGATAAATTTTTTAATGAATGTACTGATATCACTCAATGTATTTTTAAACAGTAAAAAAATTTTTTTTGTGTACTTTATTTTATTTTTGAAGAATAATTACAATTTATTTTTAATAAAATAGTTTGCATTAATATTCTAATTTTGTAACTATATAAGACCTTGTTTGGCTTAGTTATTGAATCAATAAATTAAATTAAATTTTCAACTTTAATATATGTTCCAATAATCGGAACATATATTAAAATCGATCAGGTTTGTCTTTCCAATTTAATAACAAATGCAATTATTCCTAATTAATTATAATAATATATAATAATATTATAATAATTTAAGATTTTTTAGGTTTTCTTCTTATTTTTTTTTTCCTTTTCATTTAATACTTTTTATTTTTTAGCACGAAAACATGAAAACAACTATTAAAAAAATGATTTTATTATATCTGAAAATTTTTTAATTTTTTTCATCCTCATTTCATCTGAAAAATTTTAAATTTTTTCATCCTCATTTCACTGAAACTTTTATACATTTAAACGTTAATATACAAAACAAACAGCAACATTGTTATCACTAGTTATTGTTATTCTTAACAATTACTGTTATTGTTGCTCTTAACAATATCATACGACTTTCTTCTATCAATGTAAAACTAATACTAAATCTCTCTCTACTGTGTTTATTTATGCACCAAACTCCTAAAAATCTGTACACAGTGGTATTTGTCCATCTCAAAATACCTTCGCTCGTAAGTAGGAGTGTACACTGAAAAATATAGTTAGAGTTAAAGAGGCACAGGCGTTTTTAAACTGCTCTATTGAATGTGTGTTTTTTGCCTGTTGCCGCCCTTGTTTAAACACAACAAGAAGATACCATATCCACGCCTGCTGCGAAGCGCTTTGGAACACGAAATGCAGACTGCATTGAGCATTTTGATTGATTTTCTTAAAATAATTTTATCAAAAACCTTCACCATGAGGGGAAAAAACTTATCTTATTGGAAGAAAATTGCTGTTGTTAACCGGAAAATTTCACACTGAGTAAGGGTTTGTTGTTGTTGTTGTAGCAGTTTATTGTGTTCTATCTTTCGTCTGCTTGATTCTGTTGAGTATCAAGACACAGGGATCTGGTTCTGAGTCGAGTGGGTTTGGCCGGCCAGTTAAACAGGCGACGTGAATCGTGCGGACCCTGGTTACATTCGGGACATACGTCTTGCACGTCGGCATCAATCCTAGCTCCGTGGGAATTGAGGCGGCTGCATCTGCCGGAACGTAATTGAGCCAGAACCACTCTGGTTTGCCGGGGAGGTCGATTTCTTCGGGTGCAATGGGAGGCGGTCGTTCTCCAAGGACTACATTCACCCGGTAGCCAATTACCACATCTGCTACCGTGTCTGCATGAATATTGTTAAGACCCGCTTGATCTAGAGGTTCTCTCTTGTAGCGCTGAACCTCACGCTCTAGATCGTGTAGATCTACCTTAAGGCTTCTGGGCGGTGGGTATCTACATATCCACAAGGATGGTTTCTGCGATAACAGCCCAAAAGATATACTTAGATAGCATGTAGTTATGTCTTCGCACTGGTAGGATCTATGTCTCCTGATGGAGGTGGTCCACATGAAAACTGAGAAGACATCCCGTCGCAGTTCGGAGGGCGGCATTCTGACAGATCTGAATATTATTCCACTACGTGGCACAAAGTTGACAAGACCATACTGACGCAGCATAACTTACCACAGACCGGCCAATTGCTTTGTACGTGGTAAACAAGGTTTCTTTGTCTGCACCCCAAGTGCTGCCAACAAGTGACTTCAGGACCTTGTTTCTACTTTTGCCTTTATTGCAGATTGCCGTGGCATGTGAGGAGAATGTGTAAGAGCTGCCAAATGTGACGCCAAGTATTTTGGGACACTTGATGGTCGGAATCATTTCTCCATCGACCATCACAGTCAGCTCAGTATTCACCTCACGCGTATTTGTAGTGAACCATGTGGTTAAAGATTTGGTGGCGGATATCTTCCGATTTCTTGCAGCGAAATATGAGGCGAGCTCGTTGAAGTAGACAGATGTCATCAATGGGTGGAGGGCCTGATGCCATGATCGTACAATCGTCCACATATGATACGATCTCTATGCCGTCTGGAGGGGGTGGAATGGAGGATAGGTACAGGTTAAACAGTGCCGGAGATATCACCCCACCTTGGGGAACTCCCTGTTTCACTCTACGGTGTTTTGACTTCTATCCCTAAATTCCACAAATGACCGGCGACCACACAGATAATTCGCGACCCATCGTTTCAGGCCTGGCTGGAGGGACGTGTTGGCGGTGTCCTCAAATAATATGACATGGTGTCGAATGCCTTCGAAAGGTCCAGTGCCACGAGGACCGTCCTATCAAATGGCCTGGGCTGATTGAAGCCACGGCAAATGTGTGTGGCTCCGAGACCACGAATACGGCGAATGACTCTCCTCCTTGCCCTGTCTCTCTCGGGATGCACAATAAACTGGCGGTTGAACAACCTGGCGCATCTCTTCGGATCGGTCACGGTTATCTCGCCAAAAGTGACTGAGGTCCTGTCATCCCGTCTACCGGGGTTCGAGAGTGACTTAACGGTGGCTCACAGTTTGCCTACACCGGTGCCTTAGTTACATTGCTCCAAGTGTTCCAGCCACAAATTCCGCTTATGTTCGTTGACAACCCTGTTTATTTCCAGATTCAGCTCGCTGATTCTGGGGTTAGCGGGGAGGTGGCAGTTCACTGAAGCGGCGAGAGTATACCAATCTCTGAAGCCAGTCCAATCGACCTTCTTATTATTGACAAACGTCCGGCGCTCAGAGGTTATAAAGTCGGGTGGTCGGTCGATGGTGAGAATTATGGGGAGGTTGTCTGACCCCAAAGAGATGACGGCTTGCCAGGATACGTCACTCAGGAGATCAGGGGATGCAATTGAGATGTCTGGCGAGCTGCTGCACCTCCTCGTAATCCTAGTGGGGGCATCCTCATTCACCGTGCAAAACGTGGAGCTATCTATCTGCTCTGCCAAAGCTATGCCACGCTGGTCGTTGCCTAGGGGAGAATGCCATGACGAGTGATGTGCATTGAAATCCCCCAGAACCAGACGACTATGGCCAGATAGCAACCCACTTATGTCGGGGCTGTAGGCCTGGCCATTAATCGGGACACAGCTGCCAACCGGCGGTATATACACGTTGTATATCTCTATCTCGGCAGTACCAGACCTGACTGCTATCCCCATACATTCCATGTAGGGGTTACTAGCATCAAGCGCAGGCGAGCTTGGTCTATACTGCACGGAATGGTGTATAACGAAGGCCAGTCCCCCACCTCCATTCCTTGAGCGATCCTTACGTAGCACATTGTAACCATGACAACTGTGCTAGCTGCAGGTGTTGGTCAGCTTTGTATCCTGGATCGCTGCGACCAATATGCTCTTCCGACTCATAAAGTCCACGATCTCATCGATCTTGCCACGCAGCCCGTTGTAGTTTAACTGCAAGAACGACACACTGCAGGAACGATACCCGGCACTAGCCTGGCAATGTTAGGGCTAGGATGCTGCCGTTGCGTAAATTGTCGTACGGGAGAGGTCGGGAAGGGAGGTGGGGGGGGTCACATAGTCCGACGACGAGGACGCCGAGACGCTTGTGACCCACTGCTGGCCATTTTCGCACAACACCTTGCGACATAGCCAGTATGACTATACTCCCGTAGTGAAGTTAGGCCAGAGCAAGATCGGAAATGTACCCACTCCATGCACCGGTTACACCTCACCGACACCGACCGATGATGAAGGCGGTACTGGCAAACCGAACAGAACCAGAGTCCGGAGTTCTTTTCAATCCCGGCACGGACCAGAAGCGTGCGGAGAACGCACTCCGGGATGTGCCTCTCCCGTGACGAAAAAAGACGAACACGTACACTGAGGCGGCAGCCCTAGCCGATGAGGATTCCATCGGGTCAATCCGGTGCGTACATTCGGCTGCCATGGTATTTTATTCTACTTTCGGAAAAGCCGCTGAAATTTTCAATTGTTTCGCGAGCGAAACTTGACAGCAATCCAATGTTTTTGTTTCCATACTAAAACACGCTTCTTTATTGTTTTTTTTCTATTTAAAATACTTTTCCTCACATATATAAAGAAAAACGAACAAATAAAACAAACAAAAATTATGCCGGCAATAGTTTTAATTTTTGCCACTATAGTAGTTTTTTGCGATTTTCCTCGCTAAAAGCAGAGTACTACTTTTCCGCCTATGTTTAGCTAACGTTCCGGAATTTGACATTCCGCCTGAAAAGCTGTACCGAATACTCAGCTTATCACAGCAAAAAACAACTGGTACGTTTGACAGGTTCAATGTAGTATGTTCAATAGGTGTTGTAAGATTTGCATGAAAGAATACCATTGCATAAACACAAACTGGCCTCAAAGCGCAGAAGCAATGTAGGACTAATCGCACTACTAGTCATACTACGTACAGACACATTATCTTTAGTACAACTAAGTCATTCACCAGTTTTCTTTTTCTTTCGCCTAAAAGTAAACCACAGTGCTTGCTAAAAGCTTAAACTTTTCTTTTAATACATGGTTTTTGACTCGCCATTAAGCAAGATATGCCTAACACACCAATTACAAGCACATCCTAGCAAACAAAACGTAAGATAGGCGAAACATCACCCGAAAATAATAATACGACAAAGAAACTTGTCGGTAGTATGGACATCAGGGACCTGATGGAGGTTATAAAGTTCACTATGAATAACCTTTTTAAAGAAAAGATTAAGAATTTGTCCCTAGACTAGATATGGAAGATGTTAAAGTCGCTATATCTTACGCAACTACAGAAATTGTCAATTAAAGCAAGAAATGTCCAATTAAATCAAGAAATCTAAAGTACAAGTCTGGTATTTAAAAATATCCCAAGCGATAAACCTGCTTTGGATACTGCCTAGAAAATCTGTAATGACCAACTAAACATTAATCCCTCTATAGCTTCCGCAAGAACCCCTTACTAGCGTAATGGAGTACAAACTGTAATAGCCGAATTCCCGAATAAAAGTGCGTTATTAGAGTTTCTAAGAAATTCTAAAGCCTTAGCAGGGTCTGCAGTTTCAACTGAGAGAGATTTGAACCGCAGAAGGCAGAGAAACAAAATTGCTATGCCACTCGCCAGAAAGTCCATTCTTGGAGCAGGGAAAGAAAGCTAATGTCTAGGCGTGAAGACGGCGAAAACGTATTAAAAGAATTATATGGAATTGAACTAAAGTCTGCATTTTACAACAATCAAATCGATTTAAAAAAATTAGAAGTCGTCGAAGAAAAAACAGCTCGAATTAAAATCATAATTATATGCAACTTATGATTTTATCAGACTATGTAAACGGAGTATCACTTAAATATTTGTTCCCCAATTTTTTTAACTATACTAAGGAGTTTGAAATGATTATCCTTGCAGATACACATATTACAGTCCAAAACAGAAATTAAACCGAAAAATATTTCCCTGAGTACGTGTGACAAAATCTTTATCCCAAACCGGCATAAAACACGAATTTATATTTAGCCAGGCTTATAGATTAGAATAAAATGTTGATAGTGTCACTTTCCATAAGAAGTGCAGACTGAATACGAAATCGAACGTAAGAATTAGGGAGCTGCAACAACATATTGTAAAGATTCGTTCAAAGAACAAAACCTGGTACTTCTAAACGACCAAACATTAGGAGACGAGGATGGAAACTTCACATACGCGAGATGCATTGACAAAGCTCAATATAAGGATGAGCTCACCACTAACCTAAACACTCATTTAATGAACAATAATATAAAATGTCTCAAAGTCATGACAAATAAAATCGTTGCATCGACAGCCGAATAAGACAAAGTACAGCGCTATGTACCACAAACAAGTGTTTAACGATAGATTCCACTGGACAAGCATATCTTAGCTAAATATAAACCAAAAAAGGCGCCGGGCAAAGACAGAAATTCTATTCAAATGCATCAGATCAATTTTTAGCACAACTTGCGACAATATACAACAAATTCTGCACTAAGGGAAAAATTGATGAAGAATTCCAGAGGACAATTGTATTCCCTATCCTTAAAAAAGGTTGCCCAGATGATGCATTTAACAATAGAGATATATAAATTATGATTTCTGTAACTAAAATCTTTATGGGTGTACTAAACGAAAGACTGGCAATGAGGGATTTCGGAAAAATGACTCCACGGCGGACAATATTTATAATCTACCAGACCCTGCAAAAAATGATTTTAAAGTTAGAGGAATATTGTAAAAAATTGCAATTTTCGGAGAATCGGAGAAGTCTAAAATCATGGTATTCCGACTATCCCAACAGGAAAAATTGTTCTTTTATTCAGAACCGGTCTGGGGTTTACGCATTTTAAAGAAGTCGAAAAATGTCAGTGTTGTTTCTTGAAAATAGTTCTTAAATTACCAGATTCAACCCCAAATTATGCATTTTTTTTGGAAACAGACTTAGAAGAAAGCCATTTATACGCACTAAGAATCCATATGAGGTATATTTCTAATACTTTATTTAAATATAAAAAGACAAAGATCGAACAAGCTAACCAGCATAATGGTTCAGAGAAAACAGAAAAGAATGACAGAGAAAGAGTGGAGCAGTATGAATAATAGCTCGATAGATGGATTGGTTTAAGCAAACAAACAAGAATCGCTGCAAAAAGCTCTAGAATGCAGGTCTAGATTTTATAAAAAACACGGATTTTACTAGGGAAATTGCGAATATAATGTTAAGGAGATAACGTAGATATTTAAATCACTGGCAGAATTAATATATCTCAACCCTTATCAAAAAAGCTTAAACTTGCTTGAGAACGATTTGTGCACATTATGTAACTTGAGAGAGAGAGAGAGAGAGAGAGATAATTTTCCGTTTTCTTGTCGAACTTCCCTTACTAAGAGGCCATGGAAAAAATGAAATGCATTGCATTAAAATAGTTTATCTTTTTATTAAAAACAGAAATTTAGTAAGTATTGAAAGCGAGAGTGCCTTAAGGGTAGTAATATATGCATTTTATTGGCTAACAAAACCTTTTAATTTATACATTGATGTGTGGGCACTATGTAGGTGACTAAAAATCCCAGCAGCTTTCGTTCATTTAAGTTTTTGCTTTAGGTTAGATTAGGTTTAGGCGACAGTCTGCCATCGGACCCAGACGTTTTTGTCCATTGTGATACCACAGGAACAGAAGAAGGAAGATGTCTTCTAGTTCCTACCGTTGAACCATCCAGATCGATTTAAAAAGCCCAATAACTTACGAATGTTCAAATCCGCTAAATCAGACAGGTTCTCAAAGAAATGAGAACCTAAAGTGGAACTCCTTCTAACTCCTAGTGCGGGACACACACACAGAATGGTATTCTATAGTCTCTTCTTCCTCGATGTCCCGACAGCTTGTGCAAAAGTCGTTGCTCACAACCTTCAGTCTGTCAATTGTTTTCCGATTAGACTGTGAGCTGTCATGAAGGACACAATAACTGAGACGTCTGTTCTTGCCAATGAGAGCAACGCAGTAGACCTCTTTAAGTCTAGATGAGGCCACATAGTTTTGGAATGCTCACAGCTCCCTTTTTGTGACCATGTATCATTCGTTGCCCTTCGGGCCTGGTCCTGAAATCTTAGCTTACATGTCGCTAGAGGCATACCCAAAGATTCCAGGTAGTTCCTAGTCTCGCAAGTTCGCCTGCTTTAGAATTCCCTGGGATATCTCTGTGGCCCGGCACCCAGTACAGATGAAATTTGAAGTGTTCAGCCATCTCGTTGAGAGATCTGCGACAGTTGAGGGCGGTGTTGTTCAGAAATATGTTCTCAGGGGATTTAATAGCTGCCTGGCTGTCTGAGAGGATATTTATTCCAATCATCGTAACGACATTATATCGTAGCCATTCCACCACTTCCTTAATTGCAAGGATATCTGCTTGATACACACTGCAGCGGTCGGGTAACCTCTTTGATATGACCAGTTCTAGATCTTTAGAGTACACTCCAAAGTCCACCTGATCGTTTAGTTTGGAACAATCCGTATAGAAGTCTATGTAACTTCTGTTACCAGGGATATCGTAGTTCCAATCGATTCTATCAGGAATAGTGGTAAAGTAATTTCTTTCAAACAGCGGCTTAGGTAGGGAGTAATCCACACTGCCTGGAACATCAAAACGGGACCCGACAAGATCAAGGATAGCACAGTGTCCGTAGCCGCCACATGACCAATGAGAAAGCTTCCCTTACCTCACGACAGTGGTCGCTGCAATTTGGGTAGCAACAATGTCCAGAGGCATAAGACGTAGCAATAAATTCAGTGCATCAAATGGTGTCGTCCTCAGTGCAATTGTGATGCACAAACAAGCCTTCCTTTCGATCCGGTTAAGTATTGAGCAGTAGGTGGATTTTTGAAGCGCCGTCCTCCAGGCCGCAACACCATATAGCATAATAGGTCTGATTACTGCAGTATATACCCAATGCATGACACGCGGTCTAAATCCTCAACTTTTGCCCATGGCTCTCCTGCGGGTGTAGTTTCCTGTCCAGCAAAGCACCTAGGTATTTTGCGCTTTCTGTAAATGGAACATTCTCTCCACCCAAGGAGACAGATTCCACTGTAGGCAACTTGATCTCCTTCTGAAAAGAACTACTTTTGTTTTGCACGGATTTATACCCAGACCACTTTCGGTAGCCCACTTTGCTGTTGCACGTAAAACTTCCTGAAGTATATCTCTTAGAGTGCTGGGAAACTTTCTCCTAGCCGAAATTGCCACGTCATCAGCATACACAACCACTTTTACGCCTTATTCTTCCAGAGACAATAATAAATTGTTAATGGCTATATTCCAAAGTAGGGGAGACAGTACACGTCCTTGAGGAGTTTCTCTGCTGACCCATCCATAGATCCACAGATCTCAAGCCTGCCGTAATGCATCTTTTGTAAGTAAGTTATTAATAAAATTTCTTACGGAGTGGATGACTAGAAACTCCAACTCCTTCATGATTGACGTCGGTTTTACATTATTGAAAGCACCTTCAATATCAAGAAATGCAACCATTGTACATTGCTTGACAGCGAGAGAACCCTCTATATAGCCGACTAAGTCGTGTAGGGCTGCTTCAGTGGATTTGCTTTTAATATATGAATGCTGCTGCCGCGACCGATCTCCAGCGATCTTTGCCCTAAGATATGTCTCTATCAACCCCTCAAGAGTCTTTAGCATAAAGGATGACAGACTAATAGGACGAAAATCTTTCGCCTTCGTGTGGTAGAGTTTTCCTGCTTTCGGAATGAAAATTACCTTCGTGTCCATCCATCCCACAGGTATATATGACATTCTGATACAAGCAGAGTATATCTCCCGAAGCCAGAGAACCAGTCGATCAGACACAGCTTGTAATTCAACCGGTGATACATCATAGGGGCCTGGCGACTTAAAGGAGTCGACTTCTTATCGCCCTCCGACGAATTAGTGACCTCTTCTTCCGCCACGTTGTCGGTTGGAGAATTTTCCAGAAAATGTGTATAAACGAGTAGTTCTAGTGTTTCCTCACTAGACATTGTCCATACATTCTCTGACTACTGGATATATCTCGAGGACAGAATCTTCCTTAGCCTAGAGGCCTCCGATGTATCCTCCACGGAGCTGCACAATTCTACCCAGGATTTGTTCTGAGCCTTTCTAAGCTTGCCCTTATATTTTCTTAGCTCAGCCCTATAGATGTCCCAATCGTGTGGTGCTCTTGTGGAGAGTTTTCTGCATTCCTTCCTTAGACCAATCAGCTCTGGGGTCCACCATGGCGGTCGCTGTTTGCCCCTTGGCTTGGCACTAGGGCATGGTGACACAACCGAGTCATTCAGGTCCTTCGTGATCTGCTTGAGCACTATGTCTATATCATCTGTAGTTTACACTTCTATTCTAGATAGGAAAGACGTGCAGAAAAATTGTGCCGAAATTTATCCTAAACCGCTTTCTTCTGTTTAGCCACGGCTAAAACTAATATAACGATGATCAGAGAAGCTGTGGTCATCCAACGCTTCCCAGTCGCATATTCTTCCACTTATATCTTCCTATACAAAGGTAATATCTAGTACCTCCTGCCTGTTCCTACTAATAAAGGTCAGTTTATCCCCTTTATGACAAATCGCCAGATTACAACTTATATTATATTTGATAAGCAGCTCACCCCTTTCGTTGAGACCCGAACTTCCCCATATCTGGTGATGTGCATTAGCATTATTTCCTACAATGGGGGAACTTCAACCAGCGACATAAGGTTTGAAGGCGGCATCTCTGAGGCTGTTTACTACTTAATCTTCAGTGCTTAGCGACGGAAGAAGAAAAACATTTAGACTACCCTTTGCAAGAATACAGGCTCTGTGTTTCCCATATCCCGTACCCTTCAGAAGTTTAAATCCGGAATTCTTAGTCCACGTACCATTACTCCACACACCCATGGTTCCTGGATAAGAACCACGTCAAACCTAGCCATTAGGAGGACCTTTAGTGCTGCCGAAGCGGCTGTATCTGTATGTATTATCTGTAGAAACCGGACCATAGTCAGGATTCAGAACTTCCACCACTGTTGTGTTAGCCTCGTTTTCTGAATCCACCAGGAGTTCATCCTAACAATATTCTTAAGAACTTGTCATGAAGACCTTCCAAACGCATCAAGGAGTAGGTGAGAAAGCTGTGGAACCACTCTTACTCAGGATACTGGCCACTTGCGGTGTGGACGATATCTCCTTCGATTCTTCACTAACTGCTGCCGTCGAAGTACTTTCTGAGTTCCCTGCTTCCCCGCTGGCGCGTACTTTGAGTCCAGTCCAACTTTGTGACCCACTCACAAAGGGCTTGTCGGGCCCGTTTCGATGCCCGTCTCGATTGTGGCAAGGGCATTTTCAGTCTCCTGCAATCCGCCAGACTTTAGCGATGTGGTCGTTAGTTTCTCAGGCAAGTGTTCAGCAACAACTGCTGAGTCGTCTCCTGATTGCCCAACCCCACCGCTTTAATAGACCTTCAGTTTCAACTTGTTGACAACCAGAGTTTAGTATGAATAATGTCTCCGGCAACATCAGCCTCATTCCCTTAGTCATCATAGTATCCATTGCTCTAATATATCTTCCTAAATGTAGTGCTGCACCTGGCCAGACCTCACCAATCTTTTTTAGCGCACAGCGATACATTTCAATTGAGCGTTGATCGCCGAGTATGTATCGACCTCCATACCAGCCTGCATCGTCACAAACTGGAGAATACCCAGGAAATTCCGCAAGGACATCGGAGTATACTGATGATAGTCTATCCCACTGACTATCCCACTCCATGGTATTATTCCTAGGTATGCAGCCCTGTTCTTCTCCCTTGTCGACAACTGCCATCACCAAATTGTCCCTTGCGACATTAGCAAAAGATTCTTGGACCAATCTTACTATCAGCCTTTTGGTTGACTGCGGTGAAGTTTCCGAATCTAGACGTGTAGTCTTTTGGGTAGACTGTGCAGCGAGTTTCCGAGCCCAATTTAGGGAATCTCTCTCCCTATCAATGAGAGTCTTAGAATTATTCGCACCAAGCCTCTCAATTAATCTGAGAGCGATGCGCATTTTATTATTCCAACCTCTTAAAGAGCGTGTTGGTTTGTCGGGCTTGTCCTTTAGTCTCGAACCAGGTGTCTTCGTCAAAAGCCCCTGCTGACCAGTCGTCTGTCGGCTAGTGGAGCCTGGAGCAGCCGCTCCACCTGTGGAGGTTTCAGTAGCAGACAACATGCTACAGCCTAATATCACCATCGTAGCTATTAGGTCTTTGGAGTCCATTCTAAGCCTACTCACGAGCTCTAGATCTGCGGCTCCACTGGAAACAGACGCATATCATCAAACGCCTAATGGATACCTCTATCGCAGCTTTCCTTGAGTGACTTAAATTTTTCTTCTAAAAATAATGACCTGTTACGAGTTACAGGAAAATTTTTGCGGAGTGCAATAACAATGGTCCGCTCAACTCAACGGCGCAATCAAGATTTTCCAGTTTTTTGCTTTATGTCTCATACAATTTTCAGCGTGTCCCCACCTTAGTACCGATGTCTGTTAGCCGCGAAATCCGGGCAATGACATAGAAAATTCTCCAACTTCTCATCATCTTCCCCACATGCTCTAAACATGCGATCACATGCCGCACCGATTTTACACAAATGAGCTCGTAGTCCTTGTGTCCCGTTATGACACCAAAAGCTGTACTGAACTCCTTCTTACTTCCTTTCAATAATAGCCTCGTCCTCTCACGATCCGGATCACCCCATAGGATTTTCGACGTCCTACCGACTCCCTTAAATCGGATTCCGTCGATCTGAAAGGCTTCGGCCTCTGCCCTCAACTGCCAATTCGTCTGCCCTTTCATTCCCACTTACTTTGTTATGGCTCGCCACTCAAACAATGCAGATTACGCCATCCTCAGAGAAGGCGTTAATCTCCTTCATACATGATCTTCCAGACGGCAACACGAGGGTTCCGTCAGTCCAAGACTGTGTCGCTGGCACCAGTGCCTCGCACTCGACCTCAAGTGCAGTCTCAGGTATCCGATCGGAAACCTCTATCCTTTCTTCCAGGTTTCCTATCGACGCCTCTATTATACCGCGATGGTAAGAGCTGCTCACATCCTCAATCTATTCTCCCATCGCCTTGAGTCTCATTGCCGTAGTGGCTCCCTCACATTTAATCTGTATATCTATGGGTCGGATATCTAGAAGATATCCGCCTATGACAAGACATCATGTTCTTTGAATTTGATGTATTACCTTATGTTGCACTTTTTCTCCATAGCAGTCCACCAAACTAGGCGTATGTAAGTATTGGTCTAACCACGCTTCTGTAGAGCTAATGGTCTATTCTCGGATTCAGGCCCCTTTTTGAGCCTAAGAATTTAAAAATAATATGATTTTCCTTTTTAAACTTTCTCGATTCTCAGATAGATCTATTATATCTTTCAGTTGATTAAATTGATAACATAGGTGCCGAAAAGGATCATTATTAGCATGGTTGGATTTATAATAAGAAATTTTCAAAAGATCAAAATATTTTGGAGGTCTGATAGGAACGTTAAAGAAAATTCGACTCAAAAGAAAGGAGGAATCTATTTGACCATGGATTAATTTAGCCAAAAACGTAATGTTTAGCATGGATCTACGACTTTTTAATGCAGGAAGCTTTATAAGATTTAATCGGTACTCATACGAAAGTAATGAACTTCTGTCCCACCCATTTCGAGGTCCCAACTCATATCTTCGCCCTAGGCCCGTAGACAATAAAAAAAAACAATAACATCAAATACACAAAAAACATTACTTACACCTGCACCTTCACATTCCATTTGTTTTGGGAGATCGTCCTTTGACCACCGGCCGCCCGCCCTACCTTGGTCAACATTACAGCGTATTTGAGTGACCCCACAAACCCGTCCATATCACCTAACTTACCACTTTACATCTCTCTCAACAATTACTTTAACGCATCATAATTTCAATTTTTAAACAATCACGATATAAACATATTTATTATAATAAAACTAAGACTAATCTAACTTTAAGTATTTTTCCCTAATATCTATTTTATATTGCTGTTTGTCTGTAATTACAAAGTTATTTATGAAATGGTGTTATGGATATGAATATTAATAAAATGAATGGTCTTTTTCGACCAAAAACTCAATGATCGTAGAACCCTCAAAGACTTATTGAAACCTTTCTAACTAGTTAGCTTATTTAAGCCCTTTAATAAAAATTCCCCATGACCTGGCCTAAAGGAGCTCGCTTAGGTAAGTTCTACGGGTAAGTATTTGTCAGGGAAACCAAAAACTATGCTTAAATAAAAAAAAATATCTATCTTTGGGGGCCCTATCACAGAATTTCTTTCAGTGTGTAAATCAAATATGATGTCAAAATAATATCAAATTAAAATTAAAAAAAGTAAATGTTTATAATAAATTAAAAAATAAATAAAAAAAACCAAAGTTTGAATATAAAAAAAAAATCATATTGACATAAGTACATGAACTTAATTAATAAACATATTCTTCATGATGATGGTTGTGGCTCGTTTTGTTAATTATTAATTATGTTGGCTTGCTTGTTTGTACTGCCAAGATTTTGTCGCATCAGTCTCGCTTATTATTTGTATCAAGCGAGACAACACGGGTGGAATGATGCGATCAATAATAAAAATTATATGTGCAATATGTTGGTTGTAGAAGTTGCGTTTGTGTGTTAATGCGTGTGCGAGTACCAAACAGATGACCCACAAGATAATAATTATGCGTTCAAACCGAGAAACACATAAATTGGAGCCAAACATAAATATATGTGGACGACCGCAAAACACAAAAGAACACCAAAAAACAAGACTAAGAATTTTGGGAATTTGTTGTGGTGCTGAGCTTTTGCTCTCACGGACATGTATGTATTGTTGCAAACATTACAAAGTGGTAATGCCAGTGGCCGACAGATGGCGTTCCTCCACTGAATAGCGTCGGTAATGATGGACTCTCCGAAGGACGGACTTTAATACTCTTTTTATTCAAATTCTCGGCCACATTAAACTTTGGAAACATTAAATGGAACGCTCCTACCTTACTTCTGCAACAAACGCTGTTTGCGGCGTGGATTCTGGGGCTACTACGATGTAGGAATCACTGCTAATATTTTCCTGGATAACCTTTCC
The DNA here is from genome assembly GCF_963082655.1 of Stomoxys calcitrans. Taxonomy (NCBI): domain Eukaryota; kingdom Metazoa; phylum Arthropoda; class Insecta; order Diptera; family Muscidae; genus Stomoxys; species Stomoxys calcitrans. The sequence goes on along the minus strand of NC_081553.1, from coordinate 150,856,106 downwards.
ACTAGATTTATTCCGTCGCCTCTTGAAAACAGGGAAAATTTTCATATTGGGCACACAAAAAAAGCTAACCCCAATAAATTTACCTTTTGTTATCTCAGAGGCTTTAATTATTTAAATAAAAATCGACGTTAGACTCTATCCTCAAAAATAAATACCACCCGACTCTAAAAGAAGAACACTTTATCTTAAGATTTACTTTCACATATTAACGTCACTTTTTTTAACACTATTAAGAAAACTATTAATCTGTGCCTGCTTAGCACCACTCTTTTCACAACTAATGGCGTTTTTCCCCTTTCTATGCCCTTTTATAGGCCAGAGTTGAAACAATGGCGATTTTTCCAGGGCCTACATATTGGACGCTATCCGACACTTCTCATCATCGTTGTTATATTTGGCTTTTCTAATAATTCGCCACGGTTTTAAATAATTCTCTCTCATCGCATAGAATTTATGAATGAATCTATCTACTCTACGTCATTATCAACCGTACTCTACGGATCCCACTAACTACCAACAACTTACTTACTACCAACAACTTACTACAACAACTTAGTAATGAGTGGCAACTTTGACCGATAATGCCGTGCTGACAAACTAACCATCATGACAAATGCCATCATCGATTCCCTCATTAACACGCATCCGTCAGTGAGTACAAAACAAATAATAATTTTGATACTTTTCAAATAACTTTTGTATTTACGGAACATAAAGAGGAATTGGTTTAAATGTTGCATTCAACAATCACCCTGGACATGGCGGGGTGTCCAAATAACTCTTCCAGACCCCTCCAGCAACCATAAGAGAATAGGGGCTGGAAATTAATCGTAGTTTTGGGGCCGCCACGAAGGCGTAAAGTTTCTTTGCATGTGGCAGGTGAAAATAGATGTCGGAAAACATCATCATTCACATGTACAGGCATGTAAGATACACACGTTCGCCCATACGACAAATAAAAAGAAAAGACCGTTTAGGTCCAATAGTTATAAATTAGCATAGAAACTTATATCGTCTAGTCAAGAGTGTATAATCACAAAAAAATATAATCACAGGAAAACAAAAAAAAGTGTAGAATTACGAAAAAGGGGGTTTATAATTAGTCGGTACAAAGGGGTGTATAGCAAAAAAGAAAAATAATCGCGACAAAACACAGATATTACAGATATTTGTACCTATATTGCACTATAGATTTAGATATCTCTTATAGTAGGACAAGCACGAACGTATAACTTATCCTAATATTGCACGGAGAGAAAAATAATATTCTAACTCTATATTGCACTACATTTTAATATCTTTTACGTGATATATACCTATTGGTTTGCCCTGAATCATCTCCAATTCATACATATTTTCGCCAACGGGCCGTATAATTCGACATTTCAAAAATTTCTTGCAAAACCGTAAAAGACATCATCTCGACGTATGGCCTGAACTTCTTAATTGCCATAACCTCAGCCAAACATTCGTTTTCTGTCACACTATAATTGCGCTGACAGGCATTCATCTTCTGGGAATAAAAGGCAATGGGGTGTTCTTCCCCCGGTCATTCAACTGGAACAGTGACGTAGTAGAGGCGCTGAAGTCAAGGCAGGCTTAAGACCCTCAAATGACGATACGGCCTCATTTGTCATCTCAAACTTCTTTGTCTTCTTCAGTGCATCAGTTAATGGGCCGATATTGAGGCAAAGTCTTTTATAAAGCGCCTGTACCACCCAGCGGTTCCTAGAAAGCTTCTAACATCTCGTGGATTCCGGGGTACCTTGATACTCCGTATGGCCTTAACATTATCTGGATCCGTCTTCAATTTACCGTCACCGATGATGAACCCTAGGCACTTCAATTCGCGAAAACAAAACTGCGACTTCTTCAAGCCTATCGTAGGTTGGCATTTCTCAGGCACTTCGCAACCGGATGTGTTCATCAAAGTCGCTGAAAAGTAGATGATGAGATGAGATCAGGTGCTGGGGTACTACACGGTCCATTAACCTAACTAAGCATTGTGCCGCGTTACAGAGGCCAAACGGAGTTTCTAAATTAGTTTTGCCTAAACCCTTATCTTCAAACGTATCAAAGCTTTGAATTGCTTTCTTCAATTTCTCCTGCTGTTTCGGAGTCAGTTCATTGGGATTTAATTTATATTTCTCATCTTCCTCTACAATATCTTTTGTTATATTTTCAATGTCGAGTTCTTTAACTTCTATGATTTCCGGAGCCAGTCCAAACAATCTCCAAAAATCTATGCAAAGGTACAATTGCTGCTCTAGTTCAGGACATAAATAAAAGTCAATTTCTTCAATCTTGTTTTTATACTGTATTTTTAAATTAACATTGCCTAGAATTCTGTGGACCTGACCTGCAGCGGTTCTTGCCTATGAAAATATTGGTCTAAAAGACATCTCCAATTGGTCCATCAATTCTCTGCAACCTTTTCCTGTATCTAGCAATCCGCTTACATTAATGCCTTGCAATTTGACTTCGGCATATACTCTAAGATCCGATCGGTCACTAGCTCTAAAAACAGCTTCTAACAAAATCTTCATTTTCTTCCTTTTATTCTTAAACTTTTGCCGTTCCTTGAGTATTATTTTAGTCGTAACGTGCTCAGCATTATTTTCTCCAAATATTCTGTTTCTTACCTTATCATAATTTTCTTGACTCATCTCTACGGGTATATAATGTCTAGATTCAGGACGTACAATCTTATTATTCGACATCAACAAACACTTAGCTATGTCTAATTTCCTTTCGGTAATCATATTCTGAGGGGGTTATCTAACGGACGTGGCCCCCCTGAGTTCTCCACGCCCTTGTTCCCTGTTGGCAAACATTATACCTCGACGTGGTCGTACCAGGATTACCACACTTGTAACAAAACAAGGTCCTAACAGCCTCTTCGCAGTCTCGAAAAGAGTGTCCTTGCTGGCGACAGTTCCAGCATGTCATTGGTGCCTTGAAATTTCTCTCATGATTGACCACAGACAACTCTTGCGCTCTTATACTGTTATAGTAATTCTCAGAGCCAGTCTCAGTCAAATCCATGTAAATATCGTTGACATGTCTAGTGGGACGCATAGCAGGGGGTACATTCCTGTTATCACGTCTAGGGAAATTCTTTTCAGCCTCATTACATTCCATTCTGAGTTGTTCGACAGATGAGACCTGTATTGGGCATACGATTCTGCCAATACTCTCCTTCACATTCTTCTTCATGATCTTTATCATGTCGAACTCAGATATGGGCTGTACTAATTTGGCCCTTATTTGCCCCATGACGGGAAAAATGTGTCGATTGATTCATTCATTTCTGGTTTACGTTGGGCTGAATCAGTTAAAATTTCAAAATTAGAACGGGAAGTCTGGTATTGGCTAAGCAAACTGTGTTTCAAATCATCCCAATTATGAAACTTGTGAGTCTTTTGCAATAGCCAATACCATGATTTAGCACGACCAGTCATCAAAATGGGAAAATCTCGAATAACTTCGGCCCATGGAATTCTATACTGCCATTGAAAATACTCCAGCCTATAGACAAATTCTTCCACCCCTAAGCCATTAGTTGTTCCATCAAACATCAATCCTAATTTATTGATTCTAATCACATTATTTTCCCTTCTCTGAATTTCAGGTGTCTCATGTACATTATTCTGTTCGGAGGGTTTATCTCTCGCGCTTTCGGAACTAGGTGGACGTTCTGGTGCTATAGCTGGGGCGCTAACAGGTGTATTCTCGCTTCTATCCTGATTTAAAGCTATCTGGGATAACTGGGTGACCGCTTTTGACAAATCGCCAATAGCCTTCTTTCTGTCAGACATCTGTGAATGATACAAATGGAATCGATTTTCAACAGCCCGTTGATATCCTATTGCCTCACCCTGTACTTGACCTCTACCTTGGGACGTTGTCGGCTGCTGTGCCCCTGCACCTTGTACCTGAGATCCGGCTACCGCATTGGTTCCTGACAGTGGTGCGTTTATTGCTGAGACATTTCCCCAATTTGACCAGCTCTGTCTACATCATCCGGTACTACACTCATCTCGGTACTCTGTTTCAATCTCTTTTCTTCCATTTGTAATGACCTATTTAAATCAAATATCTCAGGACTATATCTTTTCTTATTTTTAGCCTGCGCTCGGGTCTCAGTGCTCATAACTTGCTGCTACCCCAATTTTCTTCTAGGGACACTGGCCAACAATAATAACTTTACACAAAAAAAACAAAAAAAAAACTTTGACATTCAAGCAATACACAACAATCAATATTTAACGGAAAAACTTCAAAAAAAAAAAATATTATACATGAGGGGATTGTAAAGCGTGATGTGTTGTGTGGTGTATTTTTTGGAATGTGAAAGACGATAATTATTACACAAAATAGGAAAAAAATAGGAATAGTGTTATGATACGCCATCTACATGAACCTATCAATTCCTGATTCTTCTCCTTGGAATACAGCTGGCCTCTAGATGTAATCTAAAGCGGTTATCCCTCTGGTCCAAACTAGGGTCACTTCAAACTCCAAGCTGAAACTATGTTAATTATAACTTTTAGATCTGAATAACGTGTGCAAATACGACTTCATATAAAAACTCGTATGTCACTCTGTATTGGTCGTTTCTATTCTAGCCCTTAGTCATTGAGTTACAGAATCTCGTACAACGGTTCTATATATTCATAAGAATGGCTACGAAACCCTGAACCTCGCCTACTCTTAGTTACAAATATAAACGTTGGACTATTGCATTTATCTAGTATTCTATTGCACAGTGTTTAGATGATCTACACTCTACTTTCTGATACGACATTTTAAACCGCCATTCATTTATTGTTACACGCGCCTATCGCAGCTTGAGGATATTTTCTGGGCACCGGCTAGCTTCGTCGACATCTCTGGGGAGGTCCCAACCCTATATCCTCGCCCTAGGTCCATAGACAATAAAAAAACAATAACATCAAATACAAAAAAAATTAAAAAAAATTTGACATTCCATTTGTTTTGGGAGATCGTCCTTTGACCTCTGGCCGCCCGCCCTACCTTGGTCAACATTACAGCGTATTTGTGTGACCCCACAAACCCGTCCATATCACCTAACTTACCACTTTATATCCCCCTCAACGATTACTTTAACGCATCATAATTTCAATTTTTAAACAATCACGATATAAACATATTTATTATAATAAAACTAAGACAATCTAACTTTAAGTATTTTCCCTGATATCCATTTTATATTGCTGTTTGTCTGTAATTACAAAGTTATTTATGAAATGGTGTTATGGATATGAAAATTAATAAAACGAATGGTCTTTTTCGACCAAAAACTCAACGATCGTAGAACCCTCAAAGACTTATTGAAACCTTTCTAACTAGTTAGCTAATTTAAAGGCCTTTAATAAAAATTCCCCCTAACCTGGCCTAAAGGAGCTCGCTTAGGTAAGTTCTACGGGTAAGTATTTGTCAGTTTCAGAATAAAGGGAAACCAAAAACTATGCTTAAATAAAAAACTGCCAAGATTTTGTCGCATCAGTCTCGCTGATTATTTGTATCATGCGAGACAACACTGGTGGAATGATGCGATCAATAATAAAAATTATATGTACTATATGTTGGTTGTAGAAGTTGCGTTTGTGTGTAAATGCGTGGGCGAGTACCAAACAGATGACCCACAAGATGATAATTATGCGTTCAAACCGAGAAACACAAAAATTGGAGGAAAACATAAATACAAAAGAACAACAAAAAAACAAGACTAAGAATTTTGGGAATTTGTTGTGGTGCTGAGCTTTCGCTCTCACGGACATGTATGTATTGTTACAAAGTGGTAAAGCCAGTGGCCGACAGATGGAGTTCCTCCACTGAATAGCGTCGGTAATGATAGACTCCGAAGGACGGACTTTAATACTCTTTTTATTCAAATTCTCGGCCACATTAAACTTTGGAAACATTAAATGGAACGCTCCTACCTTACTTCTGCAACAAACGCTGGTTGCGGCGAGGATTCTGGGGCTACTACGATGTAGGAATCACTGCCAATATTTTCCTGGATAACCTTTCCACTAGATTTATTCCGTCGCCTCTTGAAAACAGGGAAAATTTTCATATTGGGCACGGCAAATCGACGTTAGACTCTATCCTCAAAAATAAATACCACCCGACTCTAAAAGAAGAACACTTTATCTTAAGATTTACTTTCATATATTAACGTCACTTTTTTTAACACTTACTTTAAGATCACTATTAATCTTTGCCTGCTCAGCACCACTCTTTTCACAACTAATGGCGTTTTTCCCTTTTCTATGCCCTTTTATAGGTCAGAGTTGAAACAATGGCGATATTTCCAGGGCCGACATATTGGACGCTATCCGACATTTCTATTTAATATTCTCATCATCGTTGTTATATTTGGCCTTTTCTAATAATTCGCCTCGCTTTTAAATAATTCTCTCTCATAACCGCATAGAATTTATGAATAAATCAACCTACTCCACGTCATTATCAACCGTACTCTACGGATCCCACTAACTACCAACAACCTACTACAAGTAGTAATGAGTGGCAACATTGGCCGATAATGCCGTGCTGACAAACTAACCCAAATGCCATCATCGATTCCCTCATTAACACGCAGCCGTCAGTGAGTATAAAACAAATAATAAATTTGATAATTTTCAAATAATTAATAGTAGTTTTCGGGCCGCCACGAAGGCGTAAAGTTTCTTTGCATGTGCCAGGTGGAAGTGGTCTGCGGCGAGACCACGCAACAGAACCCAAAAAGTAGCTAGTTTTAAGAGAGGTTATTCTTGAAAATGATATGTGTTTGCATTTGGAAATATTAAGTTCCATAAAGTTCTGGTTGCACTATTCGTAAAGAGTATCAAGGTCATACTGAAGATAACACTGTACATCAGAGTCTCTCGTTGATCTGAAGATCTTTACATCATCGGCATACATCAAAATATTCGAGTGCTTTAAAGTAAAAGGGAGATCGTTTATGAACAAACAAAACAGCACAGGCCAAGGTGACTACCCTGTGGAACACCTGAAGAGACAACAAGTGATTTGGAAACTGCAGTACCAAATTTAACGCTTTGAGTACGTCCAGTCAGATATGATCTGATCCACTTAAGTAAAGATGGACTAAAACCAATAATATCTATTTTTCTTAACAGAAGGTTGTGGTTGACTTTATCAAATGCTTTACTAAAATCGGTATATATAGTATCCGTTTGGTAGCGTTCCCTATAGCCATCGTTGACCAAACAAGTACATTCTAAAATATTTGTTATCGTCGATTTCGATTTCCGGAACCCATGTTGGTAGGGAGACAATGTAGAAGAGACTTGATGTGAAATAGTGTCAGTCAGAATTTTCTCTAATAGCTTCGGAATAGCATTCAAAATTGAAATGCCCTGTAATTAGAAACCTTATTGCGATTTCCGGCTTTAAATAACGGTCTTATATAAGATTGCTTCCAAAATTCCGGAAGATATCCATGCTTTAATGAACTGTTGAAAAGTGTACAAAGGGGATACGAAAGTTCGAGAGCGCAATGCTTTAAAATGTTCGATGGAATACCATCTGGACCGGGATTAAAAGTTATCTTCAGTGACCTTAAATTTTCAAGTACTACATTTTCGGGTAACAAACGGAATGGCTAGATGAGTATATCCCTATCCCATGGTGGTGGGTATAAAAAGGGAAAGAAACGGGGATGTGGAAACTTTTCTTTATAAAAATACAAAGAAATGATTATATCTTCATGGCAAAAGTCTCTTCGAAGACTTATAAGAAATAAAAAATTATTTAGAAAATTTTTGACAAAAAGTCCCAACTTGGAATCCCTAGTTTATCAGGATGACCTCAATCATTGGTCCTCGATTAGATTTGCTTCTAGGGAGTGGGTGACGGTCTCCACGTCTGCTCCTTGTTCTTTAGGCTGCTTTGAGTTTCCCGTCACTGCACTGCCTGATGTTTCAATATTAAGATCTTTACATATCCTAGTCTTTCGAATCTTGAGGAAGTCGGTAATGATTCCATCATCGAGTCTCCGTTCGTTAGGTTGTGTTGAGACTACCGTCCCTCCACTCCCTGATGTTCCAATATTAGAATCTTTGCCTATTTCAGTCTTCCAAATCTTGAGCAAAATGGGCTTCCTGGGAGTAGGTTACGTTCTCATCGTCAGCTCCCTGTGGGGGCGGCATTGAGTTCTCTGTCACTGCATTGCCTGATGTTTCAATATTAGGATCTTTACATATCCTAGTCTTTCGAATCTTGAGGAAGTCGGTAATGGTTCTATCAACGAGTCTCCGTTCGTTAGGCTGTGTTGGGTCTCTCGCCCCTGCACTGCCTGATGTTTTAATATTAGGATCTTTGCTCATCCTAGACTTCCCAGAATTGAGAGAGTCGGTGATTACCTCGTCGCCGGCCCTCTGTCCGTTAGGCGTTATTGAGTGACCCGCCACTGCACCGCCTGATGGCTCAATATGAGTATATTTGCCTATCCTTGTCTTCCCAATTTTGAAAAAGACGGCCATTGCCCCGTAGTACGCCATGCCTTTAGTCTTAACCAAACTTGTCACAGAGACTTGATCAATGCCCACCACAAGGAGAGTTCTTTCCTCCTTCTTCTCATTGGCTTGGTCTTCCCAGAGTATTTGAATGCAAGGAGCTCTTTTTCTTCTTCAGCATTATGCTCTTTGGGAGATCTGATTCTCTTTTCAGCTTCCGTACAGTGCTTGAAATGTCAGTTCTATCCCTTCAGGCATCCTGCACTTTGGCCCGATGGCGCTGCGGGTACATACTCTTCTATCTCCTTTGTCGTGTCCCGTATCGCTTTCCCGGTTTGCTTGTGAAATTAGCAAAGCCATCGCTCACTTCTGCCGTCATCCCGCTCCCCTCATCTCTCGATTCAGCTGCGATGACTGTTACATTGATACTGTCGCTGTCTGTCTGTCTACAGGTACCAAGGCACCAACACCTAGGGGAGGGGAGGACAACATGCTGCGGTATGATGCCACCAACGCAGCTGTTGGGTCTTTGGAGTTCATTTTGAGCCTACTCCAAAAAGGCTTTTCTACGTAATAGGTTGTACCTGTTCCGAGATGCGAATATTTTTCTTTGAGGAGCGAAATGAAACCCGTCCGCTCCACTCAACGACTACTTCAAAATTGACCAATTAATATTGGTCAGTATGAAGATGCTTAATTTATGTATGGATAATTAAATATTCCAATACAAGAAGGTAACATTAATGTACATAAATGTTTACCTTATTTAATTTGTACTAAGTTCTCTATTTTTAGGTGCGTTTCGCGTGTATAATTCGTCCATTTATATATTCACATTCTCGATTTTTATGTTTTCCAATACACGCTCTAAATTTATTTTATTTAAAAATTATTGTTATTGTGTTTAATTGAGCAAATTTTAAACAAAATATGTTTTTTTGTGAATATGTAGCATTTCTAACATGAAGTATCTACTTACATAATTTTTTTAATGTATTAACATTTCATCGTTTTTAAAGTTTAGAATGTGCTCTGTCAAACTGGAATGTGCGGCAAGTGCCGTCATTTGCTTTATGGGTTTGTGAGACATTTTTTGGTCCGATTTGTACGCCGAAAGTTGGGTTTTCAGCTTTGCGCATTTGGTGCCTACATTTGCCATTGGGCATGAGTTAATTGCATACATTTGATTTTTCTTCTTTATCTATTGTCTACAATGTCGTGTGTTCATAATTGGCCAAAAATAGAAAGAATTAACGTAGCTGCTCATTTTTTATCCGATTTTCTGAAAATTGGAAACATTGATTTCTTTTAGGCGTCTCCCCAACCACCACGATTGTGCTTTTATATAATTCCTCTTCTATGGCTATGCTATTTTCGTCATTCGTTTTCGTTTGTAACATATCGATTGAGACCCATCGAAGTATATGCTTATATTCTTGACCGTCTTGCCATTTTAAGTCGAATATACTTCTCAAATACTTCTTATTTGTGCAGGTCGGTTGGGACTGTAAACTGACTTTATCGGTCCATGCTTTGATATCGGCCCCGATCTTGGATCTTGACCTCTTAAGCATCTAAAGAGCATAATACTTATTCGATTTGGCTGAAATTTTCCATGAAGGATTTAGTTTTGAATTTCAATAACTGTGAAAGCATAGTCCGAAGCTTCCATATAAACAGATTTCCCGATAATAATACTTGAGCCTCTTGAGTGCATAATTTTTTCAGATTTTTCTGAAATTTTGCACAGTGACTTTTTATGACCTTTATCATACGTTCTAAATATGATCTCAATCGGTCTAATCTTACGAGTTTGTTTCTTGAGCCTCTAGGGGGCGTAATTTTTATCCGATTTGGTTGAAATTTTGTGCAGTAACTGTTTCTATAATCTCTAATCAACGTGCCAGATATGGTCTGAATCGGTGCAAAATATAATGTAGCTCCCTAAACCGATCTCCCGATTTTACTTCTTGAGACTCCGTAAGGCGCAATTTTAATCCAATTTGCCTGAAATTTTGCACAATCTCTATGATCTCCAACATACATGCCAAGTATGGTGAGAATCGTTTCCTTACCTGATATAGCCCCAATAAACTAGCAATTCTAATCCAATATCCTTTGTTTGCCCATAATGAGGTACCGTGCAAAGAACTTGATATATGCGATCCATGATGGAGGGTATATAAGATTCGGCTCGGCCGAACTTAGCTACCACGCTTATTAATTGATTGTGCACACGAAATGTTTTAAAGTTAAAAAAAGAGAAAACTACTCTAAGCCCATTGCAAATAATGATTTTATACGTCATCGTTAAAGTAAACATCAAATAACTGTCCGTCGTTTAGACAACGATTTTCTATTCGTTAACGCAAACTGCTGATTTTATTGATGTTGTTTACTTTCTATTATCGCTTTTTAACTAAACAATTTTGATTACAGTTTACAGAATTCCACTACAGATACGATAACTTGTTTTCGTGTTCCATTGTAAATTGGATTTGTTTGTCAAATGAATTTAGTCCTTTGAGTGCATTTTTCATTTCGTTTTCACACGCACAAAATATCGTCAACATAATTCGTAGTCTTGGTTTCCTTGTCAAATTCGTCATTGTCACATCTAGCCTAACTACTGCTAAATTTTCCATTAACATTCCATTAGGAACTAATGTTAACTAATTTAATGTTAAACCAGAGACAACAGAAATCTGCCTATTCACGAGGAAGACGAAGTTGCAAGTGCCACATTCAGGAGCGTACCGGGAAGGATCACAGATGTTGAACGCTATATAGTCATAGAAAGGTGGAGCGATGAGTAGCACGCCCACTAGGGCACTGGAGACTATACTAGATATCTGACTCATAGATATACAGATTAAGTGTGAGACACCTACTGCGGCTATCACACTTAAGGGGATGGGAGAATGGATAGAGAATAGGAGCAGGTCACACGATCGCAGTATAATCGAAACCTGAAAGGTATGGAAGAGTCTTCCCATGCTATACCTGGACGACACTTGAGGTCAAGAGCGACATACTGCTGCCAGCGGCACAGTCATGGATTGACGGAACTCTGGTATTGCCATGTGGATGTTCGTGCTACTCAAATGGATCAAAGCAAGAGAACAGAGGGGGCTGAGGGTTGGTGGTGTCAGGTGGCGTCAGGTGGTGTAGTGGTGGCGTCAGGTTGTGTAGTGTTAGCGCGAGGACGGCGAGTGTGAACATGTTTTTAGACAGAAAACTGGCCATCAGTCCTATTACAACCAAGACAGCTAGGTTTAAATAAGTCTTGCAATAGAAGGAGATTAACGACTTTTCTGAGGTTGGCACAATCCGCATTGTTTTGCTGCCGGTCAATAGCGGAGTAAGGGGGAAAGGAAGAGCAGACGATTTGGTAGTGAGCGCCAGAGGACAATAAACTTGGTTATCCCAAAGCCTTTCAAGTCGACGTATTCCCATCTAAGGACGCGGCGACGAAAGCGCATGTTGCAATGTACCGGTTGTATGTACCGGATTGACCCAATGAATTCCTTCATTGGCAAGGGCTGCCTCCTCTGTGTACCACACACTGCTACTACAACAACAACAACATCGGTAGGACGAAAATCCTATTGGGCACTCAGATCATGAGAAGACGATGCTATTACTGAAAGGAAGTAAAAAAGAGGTCAGAATAGCTTTTGGCATCACAACGGTATACATAGGACTACGAGCCCTCTTACCAAAATCGGTGCGGCAAGTGATAGTATGTGTAGGGCGTGTGGGGAAGATGATGAATCGTTGGAGCATTTCCTATGTCAATGCCCCGATTTCGTGGCTAACAGACACCGGTACTTAGGTGGGGACATAATACCAGACATGAACCAACGTAGGGGCGTGGTATTGAAAACAATTAGAGATTTTGTAAGTAGATTTTCCTTTTCGAAGTTAATTTTTAGTTTTAAAAGCACACAACAAGTCGATTGCTGTCTAGGTGTATGTCGGAAGTGGAACGGGGAGATAATATCCGCACCCTCTTTTCCGTATTCCATCCTAACCTGAATTAGACTTATGCAAATTTCCACTAAGGAACAGGGGCAAACTTTTCTTATATCAATGAGTGCTGTCCGATTCAAGTTTTTAAGCTCAATGATAAGGGCCCTCATTTTTATAGTCGAGACTGAACAGCATGCCGCAGTGCGAAATCTTTTTCGGGAGAATTTTACAGAGTTGCCATATCATTTGTTCAAATGGCATAGATCCTCATAAATGTCGCTAGCATGCATTAAGAGGGAAAGCCACCGCTAAAAATGTCTTCTGACATTTTACCCTCTGCGCTACGCTGGCCTCATAGTCTAATATGCTAGTTATATATTTGGATAGTCTATATCTGTGAGAATTGATGGATGAGCAGATAGGTCTCAAAGGTTTTGCTGCTTGGTGGATATTCGGTAGTTCTTATATCCTAGGTGCCGAGGTCACTTGGATTGTAAGTCAATTTTTTTTAACCATGGTTAATATAAAAAGGTTTTGTAATCTTTCTACCGTTGTATTATTTTTAGCTTGAATCTCCTTTCAGTGTGCATTTATTATCTAAAATTGATTCCATCTTCGTGTCGAAGTCCTCTTTTTCCATTGCCACAGTTTTCCTTGTTTCTCTTACTGTGTCAAGTACAGCTTATCACGTCTGCTTGGCTTTGTTTTCTGAATGTGGTCATCTACTAATGTAATTTTTTCTTGTAGCCTTTCCTCTCTAATGTTTGCACAAAATCTTTTCGCTCAGCTATTACTTGGAATATAGAAATTGGCAATATTTGGAACATAAACGTTGGACGGTATAGTCATGCTGGTTTTATTCTTGGTGAATTTGTCTTAACTTTAACACTTTATTAATGTGGGTTGATTTGTTCTTCTTCGTATGCGAGTCGCGAATGATGTTTTCGCTCTCAATTTAAATTGAAAAGTCATCTACATGGAAATTGAAAAGTCATCTACATGGAGTTTAAGAATTTTTGTACGGTTGCCTGTCTAACACTTTTTTTAAATTTAGCGCAATTCTGTTGTTTGTTATAAAAAAGTTCTATGTGTGTTTTGTTGTATTCACTGAAAAACTTGACGTTCTAACTTTAAAGATTCGAGGCAAAGATAACCAAACTTAATTTACAAACTTAATGTAAATTTCAAATAAGTTTATTGGCCTATTTTAAGGCCAAATTATATTTTGTGAATGCGGATAAACTTTGTAAATTTTAATGAAAACATTTCCTTACAGGATTTGTATTTTAATAAATCCTTAGCTTTGTGTCAAAAATCCAAAATGAAGGTCAAAATTTCGTTGAAAGTTGGGAAATTGACTACTGAAGAGTATACTAAAATAGTGTTGCAAATGGGAGGGTCTTTAAGAATTTTTCAAAAAATATTAATTGGGCAGCCATCTATGTAGTGAAATAATAATTTATCAGCGATCGAAATTTTAATCGTATGGTCGTATCAGTTATTAGATAAGAAATTAAGTTTAAATATGGCATCTTTATTTTAAAGTTCAATTCTTTGCCTCGTTTTCATAGCTAATATTGTACAAATAAGAAAAAATCATAAATTTTGGGTAACATATTTTTCTGTGTAAGAAAATAGTTACAATTCCGCTTACATTTTATGAGAAAGGTTGTGGTTGTTCTAAATGATGCTCCTTGCCTGTTATTTTTTGAATATTGCTCAATTTAACGCAAAAAATCGGAATATACCTATATAACGAAAAAAACTATAGAGTACCATTTAAAACCAGGGATTTGGAGCGGAGCAGGGCTATTTTTCCTGAACATGTTATTTTGGCAAATTGAAACAAAAATTGAAAAATTTTAATTTACGCGGGATATTTTTTGAGTCATCTTTCGTAAAATCATTATTACAATTTTTGCGAATCTGCAGATGTAGAAGTTTATAAAAAAATTCCTATTATTCTGAAGTTTATAACAGTAAGTTGGAGATTCCCGTTGTCCGGACCAAATTTGGTCCAGAACAGACCTATTTTGATACGATTTTGGAAAATGGTGTTACATTAGGTTAGGTTGAAAAGAGGGTGCGGATATTAATGGACATACACTTAAAACTAGTAAACGGATTGTTGTGCGCTCTAAGTACTAAAAATTATCCTCAAAAAGAAAATCTAAGTCAGGAATTCCGTGCGAATTACAAAATCTCTAATCGTTTCCATAAGTTGGTTAATGTCTCGTATTGTATCCCCACCTAAATGCCAGTGTCTGTTAATGTTAATACTATATTCGGATTTCACGTTGAAATTCCCTTTGAAAAAATAAGCGAAAAATTTGACGAAATGTATTCGTTTCGCTATAACTTGTTTGTTCATTTAGGGAAAACATAAATTTGACGACACCCAAAAAGAGCACAACCACATTTGCGGTGCAACAAATTATTTTCTTACGGAAAATAATGTCATGCTTAAAAGAACTGGGGCAAACAATAGTAAGATGGGTCCAAGAACCTTTGCTAATGTCGCTTGGGACAGTTTGGTGATGTCAGTTGCTGAAATCAGTTCTGGGTCTCGGGCCACAGAGATATCCCAGGGAATTGTAAAGCGGACGAGCTTGCGAGACTAGGAACTACCCTACATATTCCAACGATACTGAAATCTGTGAGCATGCCTCTAGCGACATGTAAGCTAAGTTTTCAGGACCAGGCCCGAAGGACAAGGAATAATAGATGGTCACAAAAAGAGGGCTGTGAGCATTCCAAAACTATGTGGCCTCATCTAGAATTGAAAAGGTCTACCGCTTTGCTGTCATTGGCTAGAACAGACATCTCTGTCATTGTGTCCGTCATGACAGGTCACTGTCTAATCGTAAAACATATTGACAGCCTAAAGGTGGCCAACAACGATTTTAGCAGAAGCTGTGATGACATCGAAGAAGAAGAGACTATAGAACACTTCTGTGTGTGTGTCCTGCACTAGCAGTCAGAAGTAGTTCCACTTGAGGTTCTCATTTCTTTGAGAACCTGTCTGATTTAGCGGATGTGAACGCAAGTTATTGGGCTTTTTAATGGTTGGTTTAACGGCAGGAACTAAAAGGAATCTTCCTTCTTCTATTCCTGTGATATCACAATGGACGAAAACGTCTAAGTGAGTCTGATGGCAGATTGCCACTTAAACCTAACCTAACCTAGTGATTGCTCACAACACAGAAAAAAATTCAATTAAGAAATTTTTACATTCAATTAAATATGTTGCTGAAATCGGACCTTTACAGGAATTTGAATTATTGATAAACGATTTTGCAATTTAGATTCATGATAAGCTTAAAATCCTATTAAGTCAACAAACCACTTATTTCAAATTTGCTAACGATTTTACTGTTTTAATAAAAATAAATAATTGATATATTTCACATTAATAAAATCTTTTTATTTCATTGGATTAAAGTGCATATAAAACATGAAAAATATTTATTTATATTTTTACTTAATGATCCGAGTCGTCTAAAAAACAAGAAAAGTTGTCGATTCCATTTTGAGCCACACTTCGTTATCAGCGACACCGTCTGTAAAGAATATTATAAACAAAATAATTGATATTCAAACATATTTAAAATACATCGTACAAATAAATTTGTTCAACTTTAGCGTTTTGCGTGGAATACCATGAAATCTAAATTCACATGTGTTATATTCCATTCTCTGTGCCCAAGACTATAATCTATATTTGGACAATAAAATATGAAAATAAGATAATATTAATAATATGTATTTATAAATACCACGTTTACATTCTACAATATCCTCAAATTTGTTGCGTTTGACATTTATCCTTTATATTTGTACCAATACGGCATTTTCTGCGTTTGATTGAGTAGTATGCCTAATACCAAATCTTATGGTCTTTTTGAAAATGGAATGTCACGTCTACAAAAATTTCGCTTAACATAATTGTTCGTTCACATGTCAATAGTGCACTACCTAGACCGTCAGATGTAATAATGTCTGCCAAAATGCTCCACACAAACTTCGACCTTTGTGTTAGCCAGACGGTGTGTAGTTTCCAATTGCAACATTTTCACCCATTAAAAAAAAGAAAACAGAAAAACTAACAAGTGTTTGTTGTTATTTTAAGTGCACTTGCATCGAGTTGGCCCAAACAAATTGTCCCAAACAAACTCGAATGGAAACAAAAAGTTAATTAAAGTTCATTCAATTCAAGATAGCTTGTTTGATCATCCCTCGTTACTGAATGAAACGAGCGAGTACGAACATTCATGTTTTTTACTGAAGTGATTCGAACTAAATTTTCAGTCGAGCAAATACGAAACCAATCACTCTCCGTTCATCCACCCAAACAAAAGCATCAACATTAATCGAGTCTCTGAACAAGCGTGCTAGAAAATTTTGCTACTTGCTGCAGTTCTCTATAAAATAGATGAATTCCGAACGCAACAAATTGGAGGACATTGTATAAATCAAGCGCGACATTTATAAATAAATAGTGATTTTTTAAGAGCTATGGAAAATTAGAAAAAAAAAAAACAAATAAAATGCAGAAAAACGCATGAAATCTTTATTTGAATCGATGTACGTTCCATATAATCCATAATAATATTATTTGAATCGATGTACGTTCCATATAATCCATAATAAAGAACCGCGCGATGAACTTTTTTAGCAGAGCACGCATTTTGATAATAAAATATACATAATTATTTGCAAGCGTTGTTCGTTTGTAAGAATTATAGACCAAACTGAAGATTTTTGACAGCAAACCAATACGAAATGTGCGTGAGCTTTTTAAACCAGTGTTGTCAAAAAGGTAATAGCTAAAAAATCACCCTTTATTATTAATGTATCTTCTCTTAATAGTTCATTGTCATTATCTTATTTTAATAGTTTATTGTCCATATAGAGATTACATTAACTTTAAAAACGACGCAGAGGACGGAATATAACATATGTGGTTCTGTATTTCGTGGTATTGCGAGCAAAATGCTAAGATTGGAAATTATTATAATTCCTTTAAATATGGATAAATATGTGATAGTAGCCCAGAAGTTATTGCTTTGATGGTATGTTTTCCAGGGTCTTTGTCGCCTGATGGATGTAGTCCACGAGAGGAGACGGCCCGTCACAGTCCGAAGAGCGGCGTTCTAATAGATCTGTCACATAGTTGACGAAAACACACTGGTGCTGAACAACTGACCAAAGATATCTTAAAATTTCTTGCATCGTGATAGGTTGAGTTTAAAAGAGGGTGCGGATATTAATCCGCCCATTCCACTATGGGCATACACTTAAGCCAGAAATTGGCTTAGGAGTGTTCTTAATACTAAAAAGTTACCTTACAAAACACTTAATTTGTTTGCCATAGTACGACCCCAAGTTTGTTCATGTCTTGCGTCCCCACCTAAGTGCCGGCGTCTCTTATCCGCGAAAGCCTGGTAATAACATCGAAAATACTTTAATGTCTCACTATCCTCCCCGAATGCCCTACACATGCTATTACTTGCCGCACAGATTTTGCATAAGTGAGCTCGTAGTTCTATGTATCCCGTTATGATACCGAAAGCTATACTGACCTCCTTCTTACTTCCTTCCAATAATATACTCGACTTTTCACGATCCTGTAAAACCAGTGTACATAGTGACCAACAAATTTGAGCCTTCTCAGTACGTTCCTGAATGTGACACTTCCAATTAAGTTTCCTGTCCAAGATCACTCCTAAGTATATGGCCTAGTCAGATATCGAAATCGTTCTATTGAGGAAACGTAGTGCGTCAAAGTGGCTCACCTTCGTCTTCCTCGTGAACAGGCATATTTCAGTCTTCTCTGGTTCAACATTGAGACTTCTAGGTCTAGCACAGTCTTTGGCGGTTCTTCATAGCTGATTGTGCCACTTTCTCACTTTTACACTTAAGGATTTGGTCGATTTGTATTTTGCCCATTGTCAGCTTAAGTTCGAAGATGGGCTACATCAGTCTATATTTTGATATAGCCTCCATATAAACCGGTCTGCTGATTTTTGGTCCTAGGCCCATTAAAGACGCATCTTATATCAGATTTCGGTGAAATTTGGGACATTGAGTTTTGTTGAGTCCCTCAACATTCCTATTCAATATGGCGCAGATCGGTCTATATCTGGATATACCGGTCATATATACCGATCTCCCGATTTAAAGTCTTGGATCCATAAAAGTTGCATTTATTAACCGATTTCGCTGCAATTTAAAATAAAGAGTGTTGTTAGGCTTTCAATTTATTGCTTTCTATTCAAAAAATAGCATAGCAGCGAAAAAGTTGGCTTAGTGGGTGATGTTGTAAAAGCACTTTGACAGGTATAGGGTATCGATATTTCTAAGACGCCATGCGTCTTCATCAACACATAATCAAATTAATTTAGGTGCTCTACATACCCAAAAATTTTTGAGAAAGGTGTCGATCACGAGTTGATCTTTTAATTTATTGAAAGCTGCATGTTTGAAACAAGAATACATAAAAAGGTATTAGTTGTTTCTTTTTCTTAAATAAACAATCTGTTTGGATATGGTTTTTTGACAGAAATTTTTTCACCTAACAGCGCACATCTAAAGCCTCCTCCCTTATCCTATTCACAAATGTAGAAGTGTTATCAATATTAAGTGTTCTTAAGTCTTTAGAATTCATGAATTTGGCCTGTTCGTTAAGCTGCATTGAGTTTCCTGCCACTGCATTTTCTGATGTTTCAATATTAGAATCTCTATCTACCCTTGTCTTCTGAATTTTAAGAACGTCGTTGACAGTCTCTCGTCCTTGCAGTGCCTAATATTTTAGTATTATGATCTTTGCTTGTCATAGTTTTCCCAATATATTATGGGAGTCGGTTATTTTCTGGTCGTCGGGCCCCGTTCGTTGGACGGTATTGAGTGTCCCGCCACTGCACCGTCTGATGGCTCAGTATAAGGATATTTGTCATCCTAGTCTTCCGAATCTTTAAAGAGATGGTCTTGGTCCTTTAATACGCCATGCCTTCAGTCTTAGCCAAACTGGTCACGGAGACTTGACCAATGCCCACCACAAGGAGAGTTCCTTTCTCCTTCTCCTCCCTGTGGAAGACCTTCAATTTCTCCATGTCCAAATTTTGGTTTTACATTTTTAAGTCTTTCATCCTACGCTCCGTCGTGAATTTGCCGCCCTCACAAATGATGAAGCCCGTCGCCTTTGTGAGCTGGAGATCTTCTCACAAGGGCGAGCTTTGCGCCCCAGGGTGTGTGAATACTGCCAACGGGTTCTGCTGAAGCAAAGCGCAGCATTAAGATGTCCCATCCATACTTGCAGTTCAACACAGGTTTGAAAACCCGTTCGTTTACCAGATGTTCCACTTGGGACCGATGGCGATATCGATAACTGCATAAGACATCTCATCCTTGTTGTGCTTTCTTCCCACTCTGGCGTAAGAGCTATATTTATCAGCGAACATCTTCCCCTTCCGTGATGGCTGTGGCGTCCTTGTGGAAGTCACAGTCCTCCATGAAGACTTAAGGGCCGTGGGCGCTTCGACCAGGGATGCACAATTCGTCCCCAGCCTTTAAGTAAAGGTGGCGTTTCCGACACGGATTCAGACTGCGACACTGTCAATGAAACAGTCATCACAGCCGAATCGAGAGATAAGAGCAGCGGGATGACGGCAGAGATGAGGGATGGATTTGTAAAGCTCACAAGCAGACCGGGAAAGCAATCCGGGGCACGACGAAGGAGACGGAGAAGTATATACCGGCAGCGCAATCGAACAAAAGTGCAGGGTGCTGGAAGGGATAGAACTGACATTCCAGGCACTTCTACGGAAGCTGGAAAGAGAATCAGATCTCCCGAAGGGCATAACACTACTAAAATACTGAAGAAGAAAAAGAGCTCCAGCTTTCAAGTACAGTGCCCTGTGTCGTGAGTCTTCATGGAGGACTGTGACTTCCAATAGGATGTCTCAGCCATTACGGAAGGAGAAGATGGTCGCTGAGAATGGTAAGGAGCCGCCATCTTATGACGGCGTGGAAAGGAAGCACAAGAGAGATGGGATGACTTATGCAGGAATCCTATCGATATGCATACGGTTGGATTCCTCCAGGTCGTCGGTCCCAGGTGAGGCATTTGGTGAACGATCGGGTTATCGAACGTGTATTGAACTCTGAAGGGGGTTCACTCATACGAATTATGAGCTGTGTGTATAGAGCGAACATCTTGACGTTGCGCTTTGCGCAGTTGAATGTATTGATACCGGCAAAAAGGACATCCCACAGATCACAAGGCGACATTCATCATCATAGATGTGGGCGGCGAAATCGCGACGGAACGCATGATGGGAGTCTTAAACAAGCAAAACCTGGATTTGGCCGTGGATAAATGGGAGGTTTTTCACAGGAAGAAGGAAGGAACTATCCTTGTAGTTGGCATTGATCAAGTCTCCGTTGCAAGTTTGGCTTAGACTGAAGCCATGGTGTACTACGGGGCCATGGCGTCTTTCTCAAGATTGGGAAGACAAGAATAGGGAAATATCCCCATATGGAAACCCCAGACATTGTCCTGAGGAGGCAGACAAAGTCGGAACAGCAACGACGGAAGCGCGCACGGTACCTGAGTTTTCATGGAGGACTGTGACTTCCAAAAGGCTGCCCCAGCCATCGCGGAAGGGGAAGATGGTCGTTGAGAAAGGTAAGGAGCAGCCCTCTTACGCCGGAGTGGCAAGGAAGCACAAACGAGATGAGCTGACTTATGTAGTCATCAATATCGACTCACGGAGACACCGTAGTCTTGGAATAATGAGGTTGATCGAAGGTTTATCATAACGGTTTTTATGGTCAAGGAAGCCTTGAGGATCTTTAAACCCATTAACCCGGACCTGACGGAATATTTCCGGCTTTACTACAAAAGAAGGTGGACTACGGCGCCTCATCTGTCCGCTTTTTTTACATCGTGCCTAGGACTTGCATATACTCCGAAAGCCTGGCAGGAGGCAAGGGTGGTGCTCATACCCAAACTAGGCAAGGTAAGTTATGTGACACCAAAGGCCTTACGACCTTTCTACTCAAAACTATGGAACGCATTGTGGATACCATGATAAAGAGTAAGCCATCCAGAGAACTGCTTAAATACAAATCGCATGCCTATGTCAAGGGAAGGTCAGTGGAGACTGCCCTGCAAGAGTTTTTGCATAAAATAAAATAATCCTTCGATGCCAAGACGTTAGGTTAGGTAAGGTTAGGTTGAAAAGAGGGTGCAGATATTAATCTGTCCCATGCCACTAAGGACATACACCTAAGCCAGTAATCGTCTTGTTGTGCGCACTAAAAAAAATTCCGCTCTACTAACAAAATCCATAATTGTTTTCAATACTACTCCCCTAAGACGGTTCATGTCTGATATTGTGTTTTCCCCTAAGTACTGGCATCTTTTGGACGCAAAAGCCGGGCAATGACAAAGGAAATGCTCCAAAGTCGGAATGCGTCGACCCGGGCTAACCAAGTTTATTGACGGCAGTCCTCTGGCCTTCACCGCCAAATCGTCTGCCCTTTCATTTCCCCTTACTCTGTTATGGCCCGGCACCCAAACAATGCGGATTTTTCCATCCTCAGAGAAGGCATTAATTTCCTTTTTACACCGCAAGACTGTTCGTGACCTTACCGTCCTGGTTGTTATTGCCCATATGGCAATTTTAGTGTCGATAAAGATGTTCACACTCGACGTCCTCGCGTTAGCACTTAACCTCTTCATGCATTCCGTGATCGCCCGGATCTCCGCCTGCAGGACCGTACTATGGTCAGGCAGTCTAAAACTGTTCTCAGTCCCAGGGGTCTCAATGTAAACCCCCAGGCCCCCTCTGTCCTCTAGCTTTGATCCATCCGTGTAACATGATCTTCCAGATGGCAATACTGGGGTTCCGCCAATCCAAGACTGTGCCGATGGCAGCAGTGCCTCGCACTCGACTTCAAGGTTCATCTCAGGTATCCGATCGGAAACCTCTTCTCTTCCTTCCAGGTTTCCTATCGTCACCTCGATTATACCGCGATGGTATGAGCTGCTCCCATCCTCAATCCATTCTCCCATCGCCTTAAGTCTCGTAGCCGCAGTGGCTGACTCACACTTAATCTGTATGTCAATGGGTCGGATATCTAGAATAGTCTCCAGTGTCCTAGTGGACGTGGTTCTCATCGGTCCGCCTATGCGAAGACAACATGTTCTCTGAACCTGTTGTATGGTCCTTATGTTGTACTTTTTCTCCATAGCAGGCCACCAAACTAAAGAGGCGTAAGTAAGTATTGGTCTAATCACGCCCCTGTAGTGCCAGAGGACTATCATTAGATTCAGGCCCCATTTCGAGCCTACGGTCCGTCTACATAGTGCCCAACATCAGTGAGCTTTCTCAGTACGCTCCTGAATGTGGCACTTCCAATTCAGTTTTTGTCCAAGATCACACCTTGTCAGATATCGATATGGTCTTATTGAGGAAACGTGGTGCCTTAAATTGGCGCGCCTTTGTCTTCCTCGTGAACAGGCATATTTCAGTTTTCTCTGGGTTAACATTGAAACCTCTGGGTTTAGCCCAGTCATATGCCATATGCAAGACTCGACGCGGACCGACACATTGATCTAATCCTTAGACCAGTACTGGGTGGACCCGGTCCTTGAAGACTGGATAAATCATACGCTTAGGAACAGGTGGATAAATTGCGGGCCCCATGACATAAATATAAGGGAGAAAGTGGGACAAAGCACGCCACAGGGGGGACATTTTATCGGCACCCCTTTAAAAGAGCACCATAAATAACTTATTACGGATGCTGATTGAGGAGGAATTTTAACCCGTCTACTATGCAAACGACGTTATAAAACTTCTTATACTACTTCTTTGGGTAAGGATACAAACCAGCTATGCACAAGGGCCGAAAGAGTCTTGCATATGGCATATGTCTGGGCTAGACCCAGGGGTCTAAGTGTTAACCCAAAGAAGACAGAAATATGCCTGTTTACGAGGAAAATGGGGAAGATGATGAGACGTTGGATCATTTCTTTCCGGCCCCTACCAGACATGAACCAACCAAAAAGAATTTTGTCAGTAGAACGCAATTCCTAACTTTGGTTTTCTTTTTCGAGGTTACTTGTTTTTGTATTTAGAGCGCACAACAAACCGATTACTGGCTTAGGTGTATGTCCACAGTGGGATGGAGTGAATTAAAATCTGCACCCTATTTTCAACCTATTCTAACCTATCTGCCTTTCGACTCTCCGACACCGTGACCTACGTCGGAGCTGCAATTGTTGGTGAGGAAAGCAAAACAGAGATGAAATAAGGTAATAATGGGTGTAATGCAAACTCTCACCACATTTCGTAGGGTAGTATCAACATTAATAAGCGGGTCCAAGCCCTGGCAGAATTCTTGAATACTAAAGACCTAATAACACTTAATATTGGTAACACCGCTACATTTGTTAAAAGGATTAGGGAAGAGGTATTAGATGTGACGATATGTTCGGAAAATCTAATCGAGGAGATTCGAACCCGATAATCTTCCGGAATAAATTGAAAACCAACTGGACAAAATTCGGAAGGCTACTCAGAAGAAGACTTGGGTAAGATAATTTAGATTGTTCAAGCATAAAAGACATTAACGAAAATGTCAACAGGATTACGACTGCACTGGTGGGGTCCTTCGACGATTGTTGTCTTCTTCGGGAAAGGAAATCAGCCCAAGAAAATCCCTGGATGACCCTGGAAATTTAACAGAGCACGTCGTAAAAAAGCGGAAGTGGAGGGGATGTGTATTACACACGGCTCAAGGAATACAATAGGATTACCAGAGCGGAAGCTTTTCTGCGAACAGGTCGATAGCGTTAATAATTAAAAAAAGTTTTTCTCAAAAACATATGTCCAAACTGAAACAACGGAGGACATGTTGAGGCTTTTGATGAAAACCCATTGTCCACAGGATACGAAGGGACTCACGAAGAGTTTATAATTACGGAATTTATGATGAAGGAATAATTGAGGAGCTTCAAACTATTTAAGTCACCCGGACCTGATGGAATATTTCCGGCGTTACT